>NW_013524823.1:253165-392775 GCF_000836215.1 Papilio polytes
GTTATGCCGTAACACACATAAAAAAAAAATAAAAAAAAAAATATACCGACGAATTGAATACCTCCTTCTTTTGGGAAGTCGGTCAAAAAAAATAATATATCATTTGGAAACTGATTATTTCCAAAATGGTGAATTAAATATTTGATTTTATGTAAATAAGTAAATGGGCTTTAGTTGGTTTTGTCATTTATAAACAATAGCCGCAGACTCATTATTCATCACGGTTTCGTAAAATGCAAACCTCGTTGTAATGTTACCGCCACTCTGTTTCCGCGCCGATTCAATCATTACATTTTAATTATTCTGATGCTTCTTAATTTACCATTTCAATAATATTGGTATTGATCTACCCTCTCGAAGTTTAAACATCCGCTAGATAGCTATCTTGTTGTTACTTTTTATTACGTTTTTTTTTATATAGCATAAAGTGGCAAACGAGTAAACGGCCACTAGAATCCGCCAAAATGGCGAAGCGACCGCTGCCCATAGACATCCGCAATCGCAGATGCGTTGCCTACCCTTATACGACGGAGGAGGAGACGCACATAAAAAGGATATTTCCCCTTTCTGTGCATCTCCTCCACCGACAAATCCAATTCCCCTTCCCAACCTCTCCTTATAAGAAAAGGATAGTAAAGAGAAAGGGATTTAAATTAAGCCTCCGGCACCACACTCATCAGACGAAACGCGGAATTTCTTCCATTTCACGTCTGTCTTCTGTGTGGTCGTGGTAATACACCGGGCGCGCCGTCCCATTTGTGCTAAGATGTTAAAGCGGGCACTACCACTGTTAAAATGTGCATTTAAGGCTGTGACAAAATTATTTGTATTATAATTCACTTTACAGCTGCTGGAAATATTGTTGTAATGTTTTCCATGTTTTTAACGCCTATGTCATCTAAGTCGGAAACGTAACGTAATATTTATCCGACGTCATTATCATCCATTATTTCAGTGGTTGTATTTCTTTGTTTACAAATTAGAACGAAGGACAAATTTCCTACTTTAAAAACATAAATAGGTGAGTTAAGAAAATTCTTTTACTTTAAAGTATATTAAATTTAGCCCCAATGACGGGCTTTTAAGGTAATTGCGTTAGGGTGCAATTACAATGGACGGAGGTCCCCAGAGCGGATGTCTATCAGTGGAGATGAAATAATATCCGAGATAAAATGAATGAGAAATTTTAGTTAAGAATCATTTTCAACGCTTAAACTTTTAAGTGAACCATCACTTTCTTAGCAACTCTTCTAATAGACGGAAATGAATTTCAATGAATTTGTGGAATAACTTTGAATTACTTAGATTCTTCAGATATATATCATTCTACATTACTAATATTATAAATGCGAATGTTTACATGGATGAATGTTTGTTACAGTTTGTAGCCTAAATGGATTAACCGATCTTGATGAAATTTGGTAGATGTAGAGCATAGTCTGGAAGAACACATATGCTACTCACTGTTTTTTTAATAGCACGCGGACGGAGTCGATCTGAAAGTTGTCAATGCCATTGTAGCCGATAGCAACAACGGGGTTACAATTATATTGATGTCCTTAAAAATAACTATTAATGTTGCTTATTTATAATTACAACGAAGGCCTTTCACATCGGATAACTAATATAGTAACCATGGCAACCTTGATAAGCTTGAAGTTTGTCTCCATTCCCCGCATGATGGTTTTTTCCAAATTATTTACTCCCTAAGTAGTAGGGTTATTTTTAAAAATAATTAATCAAAAATATCCTGCAATTGCTGACATCCTACGTAACTAAGTAGTATGTGTTTACGGTTTATTGTATTAGTACAGATGTTCAGCACATTCGCCAAGAATTGTCCATTTCTCAGCCATTCATACATCAAAGCTTAATTTACATAGATACGGCTAAGTATCTAGTTACATGAGATAGTGTTATTTATATCTACATACATAGGAGATTGTACAATTAATTACTGGTCTTGACGTACTGCCTAATCATAACGTGCAATGGAAATTCAACTCAAGATCGCAATAGTTTAGAATAAAGCTAATTTCAAATCGGTCCTTTATAAATTTGCATAATTTAAATTTTGAACGGTTTGAAATAATTTTGGTAACCGCTTTAGATTCCATATCAATAACCAATTCATTACAATAACTTTGTACTATTACAAATTAAATTCCGACACGCTAAATCAATACGCGTACAGAAATTGTTGCTATTATTACAGGGATGGTATTAATAATACTCGGCAACTATTTATGTATAATATTATAATTAAAGTGAAAAGAGTAACGTTTAAAAAAATCTGATTGCGTGGACTTCCACATAAAAAATAAAGCAGATTCGGATGCAATATTTGCAGCATTTTATTATAAACGAGCTGTCGCCCGAAAACTTCGTTAGCGCAAATTTGGACCACCCGTTACGCCATTTTGATAGCGCGGAATTAAAAAAAAGTAACCTATAATATGCCCGTCCATGTCAACTACCCTTCAGTGAAAGTCGGGTTGAAATTGACCGAGCCGTTTCGGAGATTACCCGGAACTAACTCGGTTTGCCGACAGACAGACATACAGACAAAAAATAAATAAATGCGATTTTCGTTATCAGCAACGCAAATACATTATCCTCCAGAAATCCGATATTTTTCTTTTGATTTTACAAACAGATACCCTAATTTTATTATATTTATGTATAAATGTAAATTAAATAGTAATTTTAATATCAATGCAAATAACGATATGTGATCCAAAATTATTATCTAAACAGTAGGCCTTCTAATAATTCTATACACACGTAGTGTATTTAAATAGATATAAGTGTGGAAAGTTTACATTTCACAAAACACCATTGTGAGTGATAATTTATAAAACAAATGAATATTAAATGTACCTAACCCAGTTCTGAGTAAAGCAGACGACACAGCTATCCGGAAAATACTCGTCATTAGAGCAAATAGGCAAACCGACCGCGGTCTCCGCTCATCCTCTTTCACGGCCAATTTGCTTTTGTTTCTCCTTTTAATTTCCGTGTCAGTATTTTCGTATTATTCCCTTTTTTCATGACACGAAATATGTTCCCACTTCTATCTATTGTTCATGTTTTTTACAAAACGAGGCGGTATCTCGTCGCGAGGCGTACGCAATGACCCCCGTTGTCGTTCCACTGTAGCGATAAGTTTGATGCCGGTTTTTGTAGAAAAATGTCTCAGAGGGATTTGTCTTTATGTTCTGAGAGAAAAATATTAACAAAGTTTATGAATAACCTTATTTCGCAGCTCTTTGCCCTTCGTGGATGTTCATGATTTTAGTCCCACGAGCCGCTAGGGGTAGGTAAATAAGAACGTAACTACTAAAAAGGTAGATTTTGGAATATCTCTTTCTGTTTAATTCAGATTTGACATTTTAGAAGTAATCGGCTATCCCTGCTTCAAGTAGTCTAAAATAACTATATTATCTATACTAATATAATGAAGCGTAAACACACACTACTTTGTGGTGTAGGATATCAGCATATTCTTGAGTAATTCCCTCATGTGGAAAAGGGATCATAAACTAGAAGCTGCCAACATTAAGGAAGCAAGATTATTATGGTAACGGTACTTTTGACATTTGCAATTTTTGTTATCTACCTAACAGAGGAGTCTATTAATAAATATCATATCTTGTCAAGAAATTATTTTAACAAATAACTACCGACAATTTAACACTTAAACTAATCATTGCAAAATTGTAAATTTTATATTTCTTTCATAACTTATTTTCTCCATGTGTATATTTTATTTTTAAAACTTATTGGAGTCCTTGGCTTCACAGCTTTAACTGGCGATGTTCGTTGAAGTAAAAAAGGCGCAGCATTGAAAAGTGTGAGATATGAGAGAATTCCAGTTGACCTATTTTATTTGTGCTAAATGACGTCCGATACTCACTGAGTCGTGACAATTTGAATGCATCAGCTGTATTAATGACGTCAACATACGCCTGAAGTTCCAATCTCTTGCTACTTATGTTCTGGTTGTGGACCGTCAACGCGTATTTGAAGACATTCTGTATCTCTTCCGTGTTTTGATCGAAGATTGCACCTGAAAAGAAAAACAGTTTTTACTTCTCGGAATTTAAAATCATTAAGAAATAGGAATATTCAGGACGTATTAATTAGCCTAGGACATGGTGGTTGACTATGGGCTGACCCCTTACTTAGGATAGGCTCCGATCTTAGAGTGAACGTAAAGTGACCTGAGTGCATTTAAATACACAAGTAAAATCCTTGATGAACCACGAGGGGAAAAAGTGAATATAAACAGCAGTTATCGATAGAAAGCAATAAACATTTTCTGAGATCTTAATTCAATTAAAGAGAAAGAGTCTCTCCAATAATTTGTAGAAAATATTTCCAAGTTCCGACTTCAAACCTATACCTATAGCTAGAAAGTATAACAGTAAAGCTCTCATAAAAAAAGCAAGTATGGTAGGACCGTATTCTCGGAGATGTCATAGTCTTGAAATATAGCCGCTGACCGTAACGTTTATCGGAATCACTGAAGCAACTCACTTGCTCCTTTAATGTGAACGTAGTTCTAGTTCTTTTTGCTTCACTTAACAACTATCGCAATGTCTTTTCCCTTCAACAGTGTGCGGATATTACTGTCCAGAATCGAAAATTGCTAGAGTATGTACTAATATTTCTTTAATTTTCAAGTCTTTTAGATTTATACGCTTATTTGGACCTCTTACTTTAGACAGTTACTCGTACTTTGAAAACTATACTTATTGTGCTTGGAGTTTTAACAACTTTAGACTTTAAAACGAAAATAACACTTCGATGATTCTTGTTTGAAAAACATCCCTAGAAAAATATGTGTAAAAACAGATTTCTCGCTAATTTTAATTGTAAATAAAATTTCAAACAGAAATTAGTTTGTAACATTAATTATTAAGTTTCCAGCAAGTTCTTAAGCGCTAGAGGATTGCTTCTTTTTAATGCTGGTCTTCATAATTTTTCTTTATATTGTATTTTTATTACAAACCGGATTTGTTTGTACTACGAAGTATCTTACCTGACTGCGAGAGTCCGGCAACTTCATTAAAAAAAGATTAAAAGAAACTTTCCCAGCGCTACAAAAGTGTTTTAAACCTCGGCCGTCCTGTACCACTGAATTTTATGAAGCGATATAATCTTAAGTTGCAATACTGCAGTGGCGAAAAGTTTATTTGCACTTTATCTTTAGAATTTAAAAGTCAGAGTACTTTTAATCGACAAACATTTTAAAATATTTTACACAAAACTTACTAGTCTTACTACATACTAATATTATAATTGCAAATGTTTAGATAGATTGATGGATGTTTGTTAGAGTTTGTAGCCTAAACGGCTGAACGGATCTCGATGAAATTTGGCGTAGATGTAGAGGACAGTCTGGAAGAACATATAAGTTACACGCTTTTGTTTACTTTTCTTTTTTAATTTCGCGTGGACGGAGTTGCATGTGAAAGCTCGTTAGTAATTAATTGTAAATACCAATAGCTTCTGTTATATTATGACTCTGTTGTCCCGATTACTAACAATCTAAGAAACATTTACTTGCTATTTCTTGTTATAACCATTGTAGGGGTACATTAGAAGTAAAAGGTTTCTGAATCCATACGAATAAAGCAATCAATCAAGGAAGCCAAGCGTTGTTACTGAAAACGCGCCACATCAAAACACAAACAATATTTGGTTTCAATTAAAATACTTCCATTTTTCATCCAAAGGTCAAACAACCAATACAACATTTTAATTTTACTATATTGTAAACTAGCTTTCGCCCGATACTCCGTCCGTGTGAAATAAAAAAAAAACATTGTGAATTATAGTTTATGTTACTCACAGATAAATCACCTTTCTAGCGGTTAAATGATTTTTAAAATCGTCCCAGTAGTTTTTGAGCCTATTCATTACAAACAAACAAAGTTTTTATCTTTATAATATTATAGGTTAGAAAATTTAGATGAATGGAAGGAGGGATGTTTATTAAAGTTTGAGGCTTAAACTGCTGAACAGATGTTGTTGAAATTTGCCATAAATGTAGAGCATAGTCGGGAAAAAATCACAAGAACAAATTCCGATCTAAGTCGCGGGCGAAGGTAGTTTCATATAAAACCTAATTTTTTGCACAAATATGGTTTTATAAGGCACTACTTTCTTCTTAATGGTGTAGTAGAAACTGGCTACCAGCCAGATATTTTCACAGGAATTCTTCACCTAATTACATTTTATGTCATACAAATAAGTGTTGAATTAAAAAGCTAAATATTTCATTTACTTGATGTTATTAAGTACTCGTAGAACATATAGAAAAATAAACCATACTCAAAATCAATGTTTAACAATCAAAAGAACAATGATATAAATTGTATAAGGATTTTGTTGAATACCAAATATTATCAAAAGTTTGATGAATATTTCTTAAATGTGCCTCTTTTTAATGAGCTCCCCTTTTTAATCACCAAGACTTATGGCCGGTTACCTACATTTAACAATTCGTTAATTTTTTTGGTACAAGAACTTCACGTTTCTGAACGAAGTAACTTGAGTTTTGTTGCGTTGAAACTTAGGATAACCTAATAAATCATATAGTAATGATGAAATAGAAGGAGACTATATAGATATAGATAGAAGGAGATATCTATACTAGTGTAAGATCCTCAGGGTTAGTAAAAGTTGATCGCTACACTTTCAGCAATATACGTCAGAACCAGAGGGTAACTGGTAAGATAACTTCCCTAGCTGGTAATGTTAAGAACTTTATTCAGATATTGTTAAAACTTTTCTCGCTGTTGTTGTTTCGAGAAAACTCAATATGCTTGGAAAATTCGTAACATTACATCGTCTGCCTGATACAAACATGCTATGTATCTAATTTATCTAGAAATTATTTAGGTATAGTTAATAGAAAGTACGTCAGTGGCTCAGAATTTAAGCACTTGTAATCTACAGGTCTTGGGTTAGAATCCAACCATGTACTAATGTAATTTTTGTATTTTCGAATTTCATACATAATTTACCCGACATCCTTACGGTGACGGAAAACATCGTGATGCAACCTGCACAGCACAGCAAAGAAATTCAAAGATATGTATGAAGTCAACCAACCCGCAGTGGGCCAGCGTGGTTGACTATGGCCTAGCCACCCTTTAATAGGGTAGACTCCAAGCTCCTCGTTGGGAATGTATAGTGAACTAGTGGTGATGAATAGGAAGCGACGTCTGTAACAGCTGGTTTCTCAGCTACATTCAACCATTCGTTAGTGGTGGAAATAAATAAAATGCGTTTCCGAACTACGTAACTTGTGAATCAATATCAATTTCAAAATAAATGTATACTTCAGCAACCCAGTATAAAACTCGAACAACTCAATAATAACTACTTATGTTAATCTTAACTTTGAATGCATTTAAATAAAAACGCGGCGTAATAAAATTGAGCCAAGAAAATTAGCAGTATACCGTTTAACTCGTATCTAACGTGACTTGCAATAGTAAATAAATTTTAAAATTACATTTAACAGTTAGGAATTGAACATAAGTTTCTCACGTACCACGAAAAATAAGGCCAAGCTACTCTAAAGTGAGCTAAATGGCCTCCGCCTCCTAATCACTTGGCAAAGCGCAATGCGAAAGACATTGAGAAAACGCTCTTGCTTAAGGGCTACATTATATCACTTGATGTTTCCCATTTGTCTAAAATGATATTAACTCGCCTATATTATATTTACTTGTTCCTACGGTGAAGGAAATCATTGTAATGCAACCTGCACATTCTGTGAAGTCATCAACCCTCAGTAGGCCATTGTAGGTAAGCTCCAGGGGCCCGGATTAAAATTACATATTTCTTCTAAAATAAGTATTATATACCATAGTTTTCAATTGACTATTATAATCCTTATCGAGATTTGGTTTAAAATTGAAGACAACGCCATCTATTGACAACTGAATATAAGATATTTTTACCATTAAGTAAATAATACTGTAAAAAAAGTCAATTCAATTTATAACTCAAATATACTCTACACGAAACATTTTCGTAAATACCAATAACGAAATATATTCAATATCCGTTACAGGAAAGGTTTTTTTTTATTTTTACTTGTTAATATGTTCTTGGTTTTAAAACTTTTTTTTCATATGTATGAAATTCAAGTGAATTCGCTTTTACTAGGTTACTATACGGACTGTTTGCAGTTTCTATGAAATAAAAAAATAACTTAAATTGTTTGCACTATCAGGCTAGAAATTTTAGGTGAATCGCTAAAATGTGTTACAAAACTTTTTTGCATCAAATATTTTTCGTTAAAATTGTATTTCGAGTCATTTATGTGAACAAAGCTTTGAATGTATCATTGTTTAAGCTAGTTTCATTTCCAAAATGTTTTATATTTAAAATAATATTTTTGACGCTCGTTGCATAAATTCGTTCAGAGCTTTCGCTTTTCGTCGAAATTTCAAATTATTTGTTAGATACGAGAATGTTTAATTCGCTTTTTATTTTAAGACTAGCTGTTCCCGTGCGACTTCATCCGCATGAAATTATAAAATTTTTTTTTCATTGTTTACATTTGTCAAATTATTGATTACAAATGTCAAAATGACTTGACATGATGACAACCTTGCTTCCTTGATGTTGGCAGCAACTTATGGTCTCTTTCCCACATTAGGCTTTTTATCCAAAATATTTACCCCCTATGTTTAATGACGTTTAAATATATAGCCTAAAGCGTGACGGTAGTGTAGGACTTTTTATTAAAAAAAGAACTATTCAAAAATGTGCTGTAATTGCTGACATCTTAGGCAACAAAGAAGTGTATGTTTATGATTTATTATAATATTATAGATTAAACTGGACAATATTTTATGTACATTAACAATTAAATTTGATGATTTAATTTATTAAGAATATAAACGGTTTTACTGAGCAATTAAGAGCGCGCACACTTTAACCAAACTATCGCACAACTGTTTAGTTGCGCTCAGATTTCTAATTGCTTATATGGAGGTGCGCACATTACTCGATTTTTAGTTGCCGTACTAAACTGTGCTGCAAAACAATCGACAGTCGACAATCTGACAACTATTGTGCGATAGTTTTGTCAAAGGTGTGCGCTCTAATAGTACAAGGTTTTTTGTATATTTCATTTTCAGTAGTATACATGTAGGTTGGCACAAAATGACCACTGATACTATAGGATTAAGTCTAGTTGTCGAATTCCTGAGAGAATTCTTTTCTTTTTCTCTCACTCGTCTTTAATTAGGGATGGCACTTCGAACGCAAAGCCTTAATTACGAAGTATCTTGATTGCGGAAATACGTATTAGATGGACCGATTTTATATAGAAAAACATAGGTACAGTAAACATTTTGTTAAGAAAATAATCTATTCTTTTATATTGTCTTTTTATTGCGAAGCCGATACCCATAGACGGCCACAGAATATGTATCGAGTGTTTATTTTATTGATCTAGTTGGTATTGACCAACTATTAAATTGTTAATACCGAATTTCATCTCAATTTTTACGGTAACCATTTTCAGAATATGCCTAGCTACAAAATATTAAACAAATAAACTAGTACAAAACTATGTAACTTCGAGCATTATTTATAATTGGTTTTATATTCGACTAGCTGTCGCCCGCAACTCCGTCACCGTGAGATTAAAAAAAAAACAAAAGAGAATGTGTTCTTGTAAGTGTACTTCCAGACTGTCCTCTACATCTATACAAAATTTCATCTAAACCCGTTTAGCCGTTTGGGCTACAAACTCTAACAATCAATCCATCTAAACATTCGCATTTTTAATATTACGATTATGATTATTGTTTTAAGTAGTTTTATCATTGCGAAGTTAAATACTGAGTTAGTAATATTGTTGGCCGAATTTTTTATTTTATTATAAAGGTACCTAGATAAGTGAATGGTTGTCTTCATTCAAACACTAGTATTAGCCCGTGATGTCGCGCTAAATTGAAAAAAAAATCTTTGTATGAAAGAACCTACACATTCTTCTAGGCTATGTTCAGCTATTTAAGATACATAGTAACAAACATCCATCCATTTAAAGCTTCGCATTTATGATTTGAATATCTACGAGCATAATTGTAAACAAAACCTTGCCATTCGAGACAAAGCCGATGATCGGATTGTGACTTCCAAACTTTCCAAATTATTCAGAATTAATCTTTTCCAGTTAAAATATCATTACTTTTGATTTAAAATTTCTTCCTTACCGTTACCTAAAGCTTGTTTAGAGATTGTTAATAAATATTTACACATTTTGAAAACAATATCTTTGGAATTTAAACTTGTATCATTATTGTAGATGTACAAGTATAAGAAATTCTCGTCACATATCACGATGTATGTCGATGTTAAATGTTGAAAATCCGAAATCGAATCCGATGTCTAGGATTGAATTATGCTAAATTGCTGAAATATCCATTCATTTCATATTAACATACTTCAGAAACACATTTCACGAAGTTATCAAACCGAAAAACTAACGAACGGTTAAATATAGATGGGAAACCGGGTATTAGATACTTTGTATGCGACTAACTTGATGTTAACACTAAGTTATATATTTAGTTAGATAGTGTGTTATAATATTTTATTCATTTTCCTAATGATGTGGCTTAAGCGTTGTTCATAATCCATTAAAATTAGTTACACATTGTAACCTACTACTTTTTGTAGCACGCATTAATGCCCGCGTAGCGTCGTAGCTAATCTCGTAGCGGGTGGGTGTAAGTGAGACGAACGCATTGGGGAAGAAAGAGAAAATCGATATAGCACATTCTGTCCGAGCGAGAGGATAACCAGTTAAAGGGAGTACACAACAAAACATGCAAACGACAATTTTTACTATATTTGAATATCGCTATGTTATATTATGGCAAAATATTAAAATAAAAAACTTAAATTGAATTTATAAGAATATTTATCTAAACGTTTAAAGCAAGAAAATGGCATGTAAAAAAATATTTATCCTGAGAAGTTAAATAAAATTTTATTACAAGAATTGAATGAAGTGACTTACCGACGACGATCTTCTCTGCAGAAAAAGGCTGTGCCGACACGCCGACGTAAAACAATAAGAAGCCGGCGATAACTAAAAGGGTTATATTTTTACTGTTCATCTTGTCTGATCACACCCGTTCGTATACAATATATATTTATAATTTCAATTAGATGATAGGATCATCGTAATCAAAGTAAATTTAGCAATAACTATGAAAAACGTGAACGATTAAGTGACGGGATGTTGCGCGCAAACCTGAGACTTAGCGACTGGTGCGAGGCGGTGCGGGGGCATGGGGCGCGGGGGGAGGGGTGACCCACCCCACCTCTGCCAGTTCCCGCTCACTGGCTTATTCCACCCCGCAACAATAATGCCAAATTTATATTAATCCATCCCGTTTTTGCTACCTTCCATATAAAATAATCTTTAAAAAACTTTCAGGATTAACACAATTTATGTTTTATAGTAATATACAATATTAGGTATGAAAATTCATCATATATAGTTATATTGGAGGCTCCTTAGCCGAAAGGTTCCTTTCACCCACCCATTTCCCCTCCGGCCCTTTCTCCTTCACACATTAGCCAAAATTCTCAGCGAAACCGCTGATCCTGCCTATTTCGTTTGTGTTAAATATGTTAAATCGATAGTAAGATTCTAAGGAATTTATAAAAAAAAATGTAGAAATAACACATCCCAAATGAAATACATACATCACAGTAGAAAAAATAATATGGTTTTTGACAAAGATTAGCAAAGCACAATACTTTTACTGTATAAACACTATAAATAAAGAAATGAGTTTAAAAAGCTACCTTATTTATGAAAAAGCGAATGCTCCCAAAAACGTATATAAAACATTATGTATAATTGTTTATAGTTTTTATAGGAAAAAATTAACAACATTACGTACCCAAAACAATTTGTACCAAATTTTCCACAATACAAATTTAATTAAATAATTCATGTAATTTCTAATCCCCTAAATTTAAGTAACACCCTTGCCACGAGAGCACTTTCTCTTGTTCTATCGTAAGAAATTAACGTCAAACTAAATATTCGATTTTCGTCGGCACATATGAAGGAGTATTACAAAGAGACATTTTAATTGAAATATTGTCGTCTTAGTGCGTAATTTTAATTGTTATTAAATTTGTAAAGTACTCTACTTGTGCCAAACATATAATTAAGACTGAATTTTGGAACCCATTTATTACATTTAAGTCTATAGATGTCACAAAAAAAAGCTTTAATAAATAATAAAATAACGATAAGCTTTAATTCTTACTTTTGAATATTGATATACAAAATGTTATATTATCGTCAATGATTCGTGTTTGCAAACTAAGTTTTAAAGTACATTTATTGAATAGTAAAGGTGAGACGCAAAGACATGCCAACTTATTTCTCCAGCTTTTAGATTCCGAGAATCGCTTTCTCAGTTTATAAAGTCGCAGGAAATTAAGTTTTAAGTTTGTTCATTTTTCATAGAAAAGCTACTTTAAAGATTGTAAATTAAAAAGTAAAGGTCGACTGAAATTTGATAATTTTTTTGTGTCATACATTTATTAAATTCGAAAAGTGTATTCATGTCGCTTAAAATATATGTAAGAATTCATCTCATACTAGCTGTTGCTCCCTACTTAGTCCACGTGAAACTATAAAAATTAATAATAAAAGTTGTCCTATGTTATTCACAGATAAATTACCTTTCTAACGGTGAAAGATTTTTTAAATTATTTTTAATTGTCATAAAATATTTTAGGACTAATCTAATTTAGAAAACAAGCTAAATTTTCCTTTTACTCTGTTAGCATACATAAAAATGCCCTTATTATAAGAATACCAATTTACGTTAAATCGCAATACTAGCAAAATGGCAATAAATAAAGACTGCTAGCGATGTACTTAAAACTTTACTTCGTAGCATATTAAATTCTAGATACATACTGGAATTTTACATTTAATATTTTGGACGCATTACTTATATTTTACCCTTTCAGAACACTTTTATTAATGGCCAAAATCCATTTATTAACGTCCAATGAAAGTACTTAAGAACAGTGCCATTGGAAAAATGTAGCTGTGTACATTAACGGTCGACCGGAGTTATTACAATGTAGTATTTAGAAATTACGTTATGTATATTGTTTTATGTTATATTATGTTATGTATATTGTTCCCATGATTAATGTAGTAAATATTATGTGTAATTTTTTGACGCAGCATTTCAGTTCGTAGATAGGCTTAGCAAACGAGTGAATGATTCGACCAAGATTGCAACAATAGACAAAGAGGATAATTCATTTTAATTCCTATGATATTTGAGAACCAAATTGATTTAGATAGTTCTAAATATTGTTTAAGATACGACCGCGTTCTACATTACCCAAGTAAACTCTGGGTTTCTTTAAAATGTCTTCTAAAACGAAACGAGTAGGAAGTTTAATATCTTTAAGGAATTGACGAACCGGAGTCCCTTTGAAAGCTCAAAGGGGAAATAAAAAGATATTTCCATTGCAAATTTGGTTTGATTTTGATCGCTACTTTGGGTAAAAGACGAGGAACAAGGTTGGCCTCGAACCTAGTTTGAAGTACGTAAAATGCAAATTTTGAGTATTTTTAGAAGAAAATTAAGCCAAGCTAGAAGACACTTATTTCAAACACAAGTGATTTATTTATTTGAGACTTTAAAATAATCAACTTTATTTAGATTAAATACTACACGTTCCTTTAAATTAAGTACTATCGATATGATATAATAAATAATACGAATAAAATGATACAAGTCGCTCAAGTTTCATTTACAAATTATTAAGGCCATGAATTGCAAATTCACAATCTTTCCAACGGAAGTTTAGCTTCTTTCAGAAGCGAAACATTAAATCTGTTGGAAAATGTGTAAGACTTTATGTTTATTTTATTGGTGTTTGCTCGGTTTCTGTATTGGTATGAAAGAGTCTATAAAATTTGACGCGTAAATTTTTTCTTGCATATTTCTAATTCTTTTACGAACCGAAATATTTTTATACTAATTTTAAGTGAAAAATAAACATCAGAGATAGTAAGAAATAATAATATAGTAGTTAGGAAATGACAATAACATTGTTTTAAGTTTGCACCAAATATTTTAAGTTGGTATTTTAGCAGTCTCCAAGTTGTGGCTTGTTACTTGCTTTTAAGCGGACTGTTTCACAAGAAGTGGTTCTATACATTTTGCAATATTTTGCATGCATATTTCTTGCATAAAATTATGTCTAGGGTATCTACTTATTTTAACAATTTCCTTTCATAACTTCAATTTCTATTTTTTATATATTATTACTTAAACTGTAGTATTATTTTAAGCACATATTTAAATATTCAATAATTATTCGTACGTTAATATTTACATTTTTAATGAAAAATGTTGTTAATATTTATAATATTCAATAATTAGTAAATGTATAAATTGTAGCTAACATTAGTTTTTACTGTACAATAAAACTTTTAATATTTTTTCTTGGAGATAAATTCTAAATGAAAACGGTATTATCACCTTCTGAGAAAATTGTCGTTTTACAATGAAGCCATAACTGGCTAAAACTCAAGCAGACGACGAGGGAAAAGAACTTCACAAAGAAGTGTTATTAAAACGTCGTGAGATGAAAACAAACTCAATTTAATTACGAGCCGAGCATTCTTTTAGAGATTTTAAAAAGATGTCTCAGGGAGATGAAAATAATACTTTCTTGTCGTAATAAATTGGCACGTAATACTTATCAATTTATGAATACTTCCATCCTTGTAATGTAATATTAATATCTTACATGGTACCAAAAGGCCCAGAAAATATTGTTATTATACATCTTTTTTTGGACGCACAATAATTATTTGCTTAATTATTTATTGTATACAATAACACAAACATTTACAATCTTTCCTCTTCCACATTCATGTATCTTTACAAACAGATTTCACGATATTATCAAATAATGATGAACACGGAACAAGTAATACAAAATGATGAAAAGATTCTATCCAATATTTTATAACTATTAATCGCAAAGAGTATGCAAAAATGTCGGTTACCTCAAAGTTAAATCTGTCGCGCTTTGTGTATTCCTCCTCTGACATTTACAAAGAGAATTCCTCTATTGTAGACGGCGTATCGTTTAAAAGGAAGACATATTTAAACAAGATATTTAACGTCAGCATAATATTTTGTATATTACATAGTTTAAAATATGATTATGAATATCGTTAAC
Organism: Papilio polytes; assembly: GCF_000836215.1. Taxonomy (NCBI): domain Eukaryota; kingdom Metazoa; phylum Arthropoda; class Insecta; order Lepidoptera; family Papilionidae; genus Papilio; species Papilio polytes. The sequence goes on from NW_013524823.1 coordinate 268,454, forward strand.
CTTAACTTTATCTATTGAAGTTTAAATTCTTTAAGATTTTAGATCTTTTTTTTCGGATGTATTTTTTTTTAGCAAATAATAATTGAAATTAACAGTGGTAGATGGCAGCGATAAGACCGTGTTTGACGGACGGCTCCCCATAATAAAACCATAACCACACAGAGGACAGGCTGGAAGTGAAAAAAAAAATCCGCTTTTCGTCTCACGAGTGCGCGTAATTGAAGCCTAGTTTTTAGTCCTCGTTTACTTCACCATTTTCTTTTAAGGAAAAATTTGACGAAGGTTGAAACTCTTACTGTGAGTCCTCACGTCCATCGATTAGAGAAAGGTAACTCATCTGTTTTTGTCTATGTATATGAGCAGCGGTCGGTTCGCTATTTCGATGACATAAAGAGGCTGCTTGCTCATTTGCCATTAAAAAAAACTATTAAAAATATAGTCATAAAATTTTGTATTTTATGTTTTTTTTTTTATTGACTTAATTGGTTTCAAATTATTATTCTAATTTGTTAACTTACTTTGTTTTTACCTTATTCACATTCAATAACACCATAATGCATACTCGTACAATCGTTGCAGTACAAACTTACCTTCAGACTGGATTATAAGTAGAATAACATTTAGCAATTCCTCTCCCTAAGGATCGTAAAATATGAAAGCAATAAATGTCAGGCACAAACAGCTAAGTTTCACAACATAAAAGTTTGCGGACCGCTACTTCTGGAGAGACGGCCTCTGAGACCAAGTGGCTATTCAGCGTTTTTCTATAATATTGTTTTGTAGCTTGGATTATATCGACTTTACCTGTCCAGCTTCCTTAAGCAACTACTATTTAGTACCCGCAGCGTTTTGCTAAAGCTTAACATATTTTTTTTCATGTTTGAAAGAATTACATTGTAGTTATTATAGAGGTTCCCTATTTATTGCACTTTTTTGTAATTTATAAATATACATGTCTATTATTTATATGTAGCCAACGACTATGTACATTAACCGTAAGTTTCCACTGGCGTTACTTTTATAGACACATTGCAATACATTAAATCAACGAATGTAATATATTTTTATTCCGGCTTCTTTGTTGTGGATACGTTACAGAAATTTACGAACGGTAATATTTACAAAACCAGTTCAGCTAAATTGCCAGCGAAAGACAAGTTAATTAAATCATAAATCGAATTGTTATCGTCGTCGGAAAATTTACAAGTCGGACAGGCCATTTTCCGCTGTGATACTGCAAAGTAGAATGCAAACAAGCCACCGGCATTGGAAAGTTTCTTACGGTGTGCTGTTGGTATTCGCTCGATTTAATCAGAGTTTTATTTTTATTTGCTATCTACAAATGTATATAAAATTGATATCCGTATTTGACAATTTATTTCTTGTTAATATAAAACTTTAATTTCGTTAATAAAATCCAATTTTATTTCAAATGTTAAAATGCTTAAAAGAGAATGCTTCCCTGTCTCCTATAGTGTCAAAGATTTTTGTTTGCTTCATGTCATTCTAAATTCAAAGTTGCATTATAAATTCAAAGCATTGATGCATAGTACACTTCAGTTTATTTATTTCTTTTTACGGAATGAATTAGAAGAATTTGTAGTAAATATGAAGCAATTAAATTATCAGTTGTAAGTTGCGCAATGTAACATGTCCGGCTGTCTAGTTCACAAGCCCTATTAATTTCCTGTAAGAGTTGTGTTGAGGACAAGCCTTGAGTTAAAAGTTTTCGAAATGCTCCTCTAATATGTGCTTTGTAAATTGCTGTAAGCTAAGTATATTTCAAAAATTGTTTTGTACTTGACTGTCTTTTAACGTTAGATATTTATAAATTTTGATTTAATTCTACGAAATTATTAGTAAAATAATAGTAAGCCAAACAAAATGAAACTAAAATACGTGCTATTTAAACAAACTTTTATTTTTTTATAATAGAAGGTGGCAAACGCGCGGCGGGAACACAGAGGTGGTCAACGACGCCCATGGACAATCGCAACACCACAGGAACTACAGATGCGTTGTCGGCTTTTGAGGAAATTTTAGGCTCGCTTCTTGAATTACTATATAAATACTAATACAGATTGCATAAAATGAATGTTGCTATATTTATAAGAAAATCTAAAACACAGTATGAAAGTATTACCAAATTGAATCGCCAGATAACTGTGTCAGTTTTAACGCTGACATGCAAAATTTGAATCGTATTCTGTAGGAGTGATTTCAAATTTCTCGCAATGAAAGCCGAAACACTTAATTGCACAGAAGAAGCCGCCCCCGACAGGGGCGCACTCGAATTATTTCAAAAGAGATGCGGTACTTCATTAGACATTGAGATTTCAGATTCCATTATTTGTTCGGTACTGTTACTCCAGGGTAAGTTGAAGTTTAAGAATTTCCTCGTACATTTAGCCAGTTCATATAAGTTGTGACTGGATTTGTTTCACTTTATTTCTTACGTAGTCTTATATATCCGATTTCATTTTATTTTATTTAAATTCGAACATTTTTAATGTAATACGAGTGGATGTGCATTCAAAGCCTTTAGTAGGTTATGTGAATGACTATGATCATTTATGTCAATCGTAATATAAAGATGGCTTTAAAAAAATTATTATTAGAATTTCAAACTACTATAGTGTACTGCACGGTGTCATGGTTATCAATCATAGAACAAACTATCGTACGTTGTTACTGGGTTGTTAAGCGTCATGAATTGACCAAAACCATATCTTGTACATTTAAAACGTTACAAACAGCTAATTGAAAAATAATTGTATTTCAATTCAACAAAATTGATTCTTTTTTTTATTACGTTGTAAGTTAAGTATGTACTACGTTTATACTTATGCAAATAAGTAAAATGTTTTTGACTGATTCTTGTTTTAAATTTAATTAATTCTTTGTAATTTCAAAAACTGTATTCCTTATTTCTTTAAGCTGATTAAAACTGTTTAATTAAGCTAAATCAGACGTCTTGACACCCGTCGTATCTTCTACGTAGCATAATAGTAATTAAATAATTAATAAAATAAATAAGACGACACTACTATCAACTACAAATGCGACTGTTTTAATTAAACGCTAGCTAAGCGAATATTGCCTACTCTTTTGGATAAAAGTCGACTTAAAATATAGCCGACGGTCGTTGAGTACTGACCTCTCAGCCTCATTTGTGGGATCGGGTTGGACTGGAGCCGTACGTAATGAAAGACGAGGCGTTTAATGAAACACCTAACTTGGTCTTATTAAAACGCAAGCGAAATATGGTTTAAGATAGAAAATTTAAAGCCTTAATGTGAATTAAGAAAGTCTTGTAATATAAAATACTAACCTTCGCCTTCGACTCCGTCCGCGTGGAATAAAAACAGGAAGTATCCTATGTGTTTTCCAGATTATCCTCTACATCATATATAGACTACAAACTCTAACAAACATCCATCCATTCATCTAAACATTCGCAATTATAATAAGAAGTAAGATGGAATTTGTATTACAATGTGTATAGAAGTTTTTGTTAGATAAATCTCAAACGTCAATTTTGTATTTCGGTAATATTTTGTCTCATATAAAATCACAATTTTTCTAATAATATCAACGATGTCTAGCTCAATAAAGAAAATTTCTTCTTATTGAACTACTTTGACAAAATAGTTATGACTATGTTGCATGGATTTCGTAAATATAGTAATTAATTTAATATAGAAAATATTGTAACACAATAAATAAAAGCTAAAAATGTACATTTGTACGTAAAAAACTATAATTTTCAATTTAATTTTGTTTTATTCATTTGCCTAAAGCTTTGTTGAGGTACATTTTAATTTTTTTAACAAACGAAATTAAAAGCTTGAAGATTTATTCTGGCGCGACTAAAACAATATTATATTTAATTCCATGAAATAATTTCGTGGAGGCGACGGCGAGCCATATACTGCTTTAATTTATTTTCACACAAATTGCTTAATTGGAGGTAAAGGATTGTTTGTTCTTTTCCTGCGACGGAGGGTCAATGGGCCGGGAATAACTGTGGACTCCCACGTATGAGCAAGGCCTCTCCCCTTAAGCGATGACGAAGTAGACAGTATTGTAAGAATAAATTTATGCCAGACAATATTGTGGTGTTTTATAGGGTTATTTTTTTAACTTTTCTTAATTGAAATAAGTATATAATCTGATCAGATTAGCAAACGAGAACAAATGTTAATAACAATAGAAACTATTGCCGTATTTATCTAACGGCAAAATTATTATAATTTTCATTTCAGATGTAAATTCAATTTTTATTGTTTTAAGAATTAACTGTTTCTGTTTACAGGGTTTCGATTCTAGATTTCAATTATTCGATTGGTCAAAGGGCTCGAAACCGATTTGATTAGCTCGTTGGCACTTCAGTTAACTAACTTATCGAGTTCACCATCTTGTTTCTGTTAAGCCAGGTATTCCGAAAAGCCGACCTCGATACAACAAACTATTCACTAATAAAATAATTACGATGCTACCTCAATAATCACCATTTTTATATTAAATTATTTTCCAAAAATTATTCTAAAATATGTAATGAATGTCGATGCAAGTATAAAATAATGTAACACATTTAACCCAAAAAAAACAAAACATAATTTAAATTCATTATTTACATATATTTTTTCTTGATAATCCATCTGTGTTCTTAGAATGTTAATTCAGCATTCTAAGTTTTTTCTTATTTTAACTTAGACCAGACAAAAGACTTTATTATTAAGGAAATTATTCGTTTAACTTTATCTAAACCCTCTGGCTTTAAGCCAACAATACAGCCATGTAATTAACAGGAAGGTTTTTAAACTTCTATTTGCCAAGTGTATTTGCTTAGTATTTTAATCACATCAGAAAAAATTTCCAGATACATTTATAACTATTTTTAATCGCTGTGTTCCAATTATAGTTCTATTTTTTATCGATAAATTGGATATCAAAATAATCGTAGTGTATGCAGAAGTCGTTTAGGATATGTCTGGTAAAAGCTTAGTAAGTACTAGCTTTCGCCCACAACTTCTTCCGCGTGAAATTAGAAAAAAAGTAAACAGCCTATGTATTCTTCCAGACTCTGCTCTACATCTATGCCAAATTTAATCGAGATCCGTTCAGCTGTTTAGTCTACAAACTCTAACAAACATCCATCCAGCCCTTCATCCATTTAAACTTTTGCATTTATAATCTATACTATTATAATAAAGCGTAAACACACAATTCTTTGTTGCCTAAGATGCCAGCAACTACAGCATATTTTTGAATAATTCTTTTTTAAATAAAAAGCCCTACACTTAAGTCACGCTTTAGGCTATATATTTCACGCCATTAAACTTAGGGGGTAAATATTTTGGATAAAAACCCTGATGTGGGAAAGAGACGATAAGTTGCTGCCAACATCAAGGAAGCAAGGTGCCATGGTTTCTTATAATGTCATGTCATTTTGACATTTGCAATTGATAATTTGACGCATGTAAACAACAAAATAAAATTTTCATTATTTAATGCGGATAAAGTCGCACGGGAACAGCTAGATTTACTATAAGAAGCCAACTCTCCTCTTCAAATAACAAATTAAACATTGTGGTTAATCAATTTTATTATTATTGTCGTTTAGCTATATATTGTAAGACAGTACGTCAGCGACATTAATAGGACAAATAGAACTTTAACTGTAGCACTATAATTCATATCTTATTCACGTCGTGCGACATCGACAGTTGTATCAATGAGTTTGCCATTTCAAAACACTAATACATTCTCGACACGTTTGTACCTTTTTAACTTATTGCGTTTCACTGTGGAGAGCTCAGAGCACAATCATCGCGTTACGACACAAGCGGCTGTAAAGAGACTAGACGGAAACTTTACAGCCACGCCGTGCTCTTCCACAGTTAAAAGTGTCCACTTTGAAAAATGTGAAGGATGTAACGCTATAAAAATATAAAAATTAAATTGAAGTTCTTCGCCTCTTAAATGTTTGTAAACGAGTGTTATGGAGATATTTTAAATGAAATTTATTATTACTTTTATTTAAATTAAAAAACTGTTCTCATACATTGAAAAGCTTTTACGCGTGTGAAAAAAATGTTATAAAGAGCGACTCTATTCATGTAACAAAACATTGTTCTTCATAAGTTAAAATTTCACATTATCCAGAGAAGCACACTCTAGCAAAAAGGGCTGAGGTTAAATTGCCATTTTCATTCCAAATCCATAATCCTTTCGTTTCCACGGTGAAAAGTATTCTGTATCCGTCCCACATTATCTTTGAATTATTTTTACCGACACTTATCGGCCTTTAGATCGGAGACCTAATCTCGCCTAAAAAGCCTTACGGTCATAATTTTCAAGGGACTTTCGCTATGACGTTAAAATATCTAAAAATACGAATCGAGAAGTGGCTAGAGCATTGATTTTTTTAAATAAACTCATGCGATAGGCAAATAATTTTCCGTTACTATCATTTATTTGAATTTCCTTAACATGAACTATTATATGTTATTGTAAAAGAGCGTTATACTTTTCTTTTTTGCCCTAATCTAATTCGGAAATCGCATTCAATGGTATATTAAGGAGGAAAATCTCACGAGTGTCGTTTTGATCTCAAAGGCGGTAACGATTCCTTTGCTTTCTACGGCACATTAAATCTCATCGGATTTTTGGGTAAGTTACCGACTCCGGTGGGATCTGTTGTAATGGTGAGCAAAGAATTTATTTGAGAAACGGCGATCCGAATGATATTAGTATAAGATTCTTTTAAAATAGTCAATTTCTATTTACAAAAATAATAGAATGAGAATGAAATAACTTAAATTGATATCACTGTTTGCTAAAGTAATTCAATGGGCAATGTTAACATAAATAGAAATGATTTCAACAATTTTAACTAAAAGCGTTCAAATCCTTTAACACACAAAAGCATTTACATTATTTCGTACGTTACCGTATTTTAGATTCTAATAATATTTCAACCAAAATCATTTTACATTTAACCTTCCGGATTATGTACGTTCAAAGCCGGTTAGTGCATTAATACAAATTAACGTTGTTATAGAATTGAACCGTTTACGATTTTAATGGAAAATTTCACAACAAAGAGAATTAGCATTCAGTTCAGAGTGAAGCTATTAAGTTAAATAATCCATTGCTACAGCAAAGGTTAGTTGTTTATGTAATCATCGAGCTATAAAATTAAAGCTATTAATGTATAATACACTAGTTGTTGCCTGTGACTTCGCCCGGCTATGTCAGATACCCTTCAGTGAAAGTCCGGTCGGAATTGGCCCAGCTGTTTCGTAGATTACCTGAAATAAACACGGCTTACAGACAGACAGAAAAAAAAATTAAATGCGATTCTCGTTATCAGAAACGCAAATACATCATCTTCCCGAAATCTTTTGATATTACAAGCAGACACTCCAATTTTATTACATGTATAGGTTAATGACCAGTTTTCCAGCTACGTTTAACAGTTCGTTAGTGTTTTTGGTTAGATATCTTTTTTAATTCTTTCCTGAAGTACGTAACTTGAGCTTCACTCCTTTGAAACTATAACTAATCACTAGGTAATGATAAAATAAATGGAAACATCGCAGCATAAAATAGGTATTTGATTGAAAGCAATATTTGCCTACACTTTTATACCTTTATCTGTGAAGGTGATCTCTAAAATATGAACGACAAAAGAATTCTTACAAAAGCAGTCACGCTCTAAGAAAATTGCGGTGTAAAGTGGCACATCCCACGAGTAAACTTACTTTAAGACATTACAAAACTTTGTAAGTACAAGTCTTCCTTATTTTGTTCAATTTTAAAATCAAAATAACAGTAAAACGCGTAACTAGTTTTAATTAAATAGTAAAATATTAGTTTTTATTATTATAAATGCATAACTTTACGTCTAAATTAATGAGTTTTGAATAAACATAAGTAAATGCACATACATTTCTAAGTCGTATTCGATAAGTTCCCGTTAATTGTCGGCTACTGAATCTGACATAATTCTACGTTGCACTACCGCCGTACTAGCATTATTGAATGTAGTTTACTATATTAATTAAACATCATTTCTCTAAATGTTAATATTCAAATATCAGATTATGATTTTTTTATCATTTATAATCCATCGCTTGACAACGTTCCATCTAGACCAAAGTGAAGATGTGGTTGAAGGATTTTTAAGATAAAATGTTTTTTTAAAAGATTAATAAAATCGAAGAAAAACCAAGAAGTATGTACATACTTAACCACAACGTAGCTTGTATAATAAGATTTGAAATAGATTTTTAATATTACTTTATTTGTTAAATTACTAATTTTTATTGTACCATTCTCACTAATTCCTACGCTTGTGCTAGGATATGGTTTATGACCATTGCCCATATGCGGGATTCGAACTGTCGACCTCGTTCGGAAATCCGTAACCTCAACCGTAGGCATTGGCGCTTCAAACAGTTTAGTTCGTTAGTTGAATTACAGTTTTAAAACAAGTATGTATGCGAGTATAATTTGTGCCTTCATTTACACGGCACATAGTTAACATCACTCAGTTTGTTTCCTTAAAACTCAGCCGCAGTAGGGGGTACGGAGATTCATTACTTATTCAACGTCATGCCCCGGGCTCACCAAAACCTCGTTCCTTGTATTTCGTCACTTCGTTATCACATTTAAACACAGAGATTCTTGACGCGTGTGTAATTATAAATTGCTCTTAATCTTTATATCAAAAAAGCAAACCTTTGTAATGCAGCGTTCGAACTATAACTTGTCTATACATGTTGCTTGAACATGTCCATTCTAACGAGTATGTTAAAATTAGAGTGTTTATATGTAGCTATTGCTGGTGACTTCGTTGGAAATTGAAAATTATAAGAAATATGTTACTTACAGATAACGTAGCTTTTAATGATGTAGTAATTTTTAAATCGGCTCACTAGTTTTTGTGTTGTTTTAATGCATACAAAAATACAAATCCTTCAAATTTAAGATATTAGTAAAGAAATAGAAGATAAAAAAAGTATAATACATTGGTGCGTTATGGTCGTTCCTATACCAATATATACGTAGGTACCCAAATTCAATTCCTGAAATAATGTTGTTTTAATACTAAATATGTAATTTTCTAAATCAAATTGCCTACATTGGATTCTTTAAGTGATCCCAAATGAGTCTGGTCTTCACATAAGTGGTTGCTATCGTAGGATATGTTACAGATTTTACAATATCACCAGTGACATTATAAACTCACGATTACACATGTCCTATAACATATCGAATAACTAAGAATCAGTTTTTCATGTCAGTATTTTTATATTATATTTAGAAATAAGTTGTCTCACGTGCCCCGTTCTTAGAAATACGAATCCGTCCTCATTAGCAGTAACTGGAAGTCCGTTGTATGTATATTTTTACTTTCTTTCGTCTTACTTAGAATTATTTATACCTTTGTAAGTTTCCTTGGCGAGGCGACCGCTGCCCATAGACATTCGCAATTGCAGATGCGTTGCCTATCCTTATCCGACGGAGGAGGAGATGCACATAAAGAAGATATTTCCCCCTCTTATGCATCTCCTCCACCGCCAAATCCACGTACCTTTGCCATCCTCTCCTTTAAGAAAAGGGTGGCAAAGAGAAAGGGACTTAAATTAGGCCTCCGGTACCACACTCATCAGACGAAACACGGAATTGCTTCCATTTCACGCCTGTCTTCTGTGTGGTCGTGGTATTACACCGGGCGTGCCGACCCATTCGTGCAAGGATGTTAAAGCGGGCACTACCACTGTTAAATATATAAATACTTTAACAATATGTTTAGTAAAAATAATAATTAGTAAATTTTGACAATTATTTGAATCAGTGCAGTCTTTTGTCAGTTGTTAGTTGTCTATAGAGCGGCGCACTTTGACTAAACGATCGCACAATTGTTTTGCGATTGTCGATTGTTTCGCAGCCAATTCAACTGTTTATTTTGCACAAGTAAATCGAGTAATGCGCACCTCCTAACCTCATAGGAATCAAACCGACTAAATAGTTGTACGATAGTTTACACTAAGGTGTGTGGACATCTTAAATTTTACTTAATAATGTAAAGTACTAGACTTAGAAACTCTTGTTTTCGTCGTAAAGTTTTTTATGAAGTTGTATTTTGCATGTAGTGTTCATTTTTTCTTCTACTACTAACATCATTAAAATAAAGAGCTATAGATCTACGCTATAGTTATGAGATAAATCTTCATATTGATTTAAATCACATGACAGATATTATATTTGATAAGATTAAATTGAATTGTTACTACTATCAAAGCTTCAATTCATGTATTAATTAATACACAGATAGGAACTTACTGGCAGACATAACAATACGCGTTCGAGACGTAATCTAAATCATGTCACATTTGTTACGCGATATTATAAATAATTATCTGTAATAAGGTCGATTACTGATTGTAGTATCGACGAGCTGTCGTCCGCAAACTACGTTGGCGCAAATTTGGACCACCCGTTACGCTATTTTGACAGCTTGTCAGAATTAAAAAAGTAGTCTATAGTAGTAGTATTATGACCGCCTATGTCAGCTACCTCACCAGTGAAAATCCGGTCGAAATTGGCATAGCCGTTTCGGAGATTACCCGGAACAAACGCGGCATGGAGACAGACAGACAAACAGACAAAATATTTTTAAATGCAATTTTCGTTATCAGTAAAGCAAATACATCATATCCCGAAATCTGGAATATTTCTTTTAATATGACAAATACTCCATTTTTATTAGATAGAAGATAGATTTATTCAAACTGTTGAGAACTTGTCAACATCAGTATGTTTCAAACATATATCTAAAAGAAATAACTCGTTTAGTTTCCAAGTGTCAATTATCTATAAAGTACTCGTAGTCGTAACTACTAAAATGTTAAAATGGATATATGGAATGGATATAAAACTGGTTATGTGCCCGTTAAATAGTATTAAACCGTACATTTGTAATGTATTTAGCTTTACCGGTAAATCGTTACATTCGACGTTCTCAAAGGAGAATCCAAATCCACACTGATAGCGAACGTCGTCCTTTACTACAAGCATATTAGATGTCCACTTTGACAGTGTGTTTGTGAAGACGATTGTAAATTTACTCTTTGCCGGAGTTAGACTTAGTTTGAGCAAGCACGTTGTTTGCGTTCTGTTCAATGCAGCGACAGATCATTAGCAACTCACATACTCTATGTCGATATTTAGATAAAGCATATATTAGTTATCTTACTAGTGTTTATATATTCGTAGGTATACATTAGTTTAAAAATTTAGGTATATATTTAAAAAGACAAGGTTTCTTTGATAGCTAAAGAGGGTAGAAAACACTAATTATAATTCTCAGATTAATTTAACCGAAATAAATTATACATGCACTATTACAATAACTTGTACGATTTAATTAATATTATAAATGAAGAGAACTTCTGAATATAATTAAAGACAGGGTTGAACGGAAAAATAAAATATATTTCATTGAACCTTAATAATAAACGAAAAGGTGTGGGTAATAATGATAAAATTTTAATTAACTCTTTAAACATGTTAATTGGAATCGGATATAAATTATGAACTCTGTAAAGTAAAGGGTAAACAAATAAAGAACTTTTACATTTCTCGTTTGCTATATACTGCGCAAAAATCTTTGTTTTTTACAAGTCAGTATGGTAAAGTGTCCCTAAATCAGCCAATCTGAATATGTCCGACACGAAAATGTAAAATTCAATTTATCTTAGGACTTTGGGATGTATTCTTAAATATAAAACGTCGTGGGTAACCGCATCTGAGAAATTCTCTTTTAATAAAAGTTCTGGCTTTTGTTTCCTTAATTGAAATCAAATTTCAAGAGGGACGCAGCTGCTGCGTTAGGACTCGTAGCGGTGACTCGAGATTGCTTCTTTTCTTTTGAAATCGTTCATTTCAACTAAATTACTGGTAACTTTAATAATAAGAAATTATCAAACTTTTAAGTAGATGTTGAATTAAAATGAATAATTGCCTGTTTTCAATTTCTTCAATATTGCATTAGCGTATAGTTTTGTATAAAGGATATCTATGCGTCCGTATATTGCTTAGTGAATTACCTTCTAATTACAACTGCTTATGTCAGCTTATAATTTTAATGTTCTTCATAGATATTTATCTTTAACGATAAACATACGAGCTACGCCAATTTTAATGAGAACCTGTTGTGTTAATTTGAATTCTATCGAATGTTTTACTATCCAGGCTTTCATAAGGAAACAAAATCTAACGTACAAACTCTGCGTTCTATTTTCACTATGTTTTCATATCTTTTATTCCGCTTCAGTTCATGTTCGCTTTCGCGGGAGTGTGCTACAAGATTATCTGTGACAGACTTTAAATACAAATAGTACGCATTGAAGAGCAAACAACACATTCATGCACCAACAACTTGTCTAATAAATTACCTAGACATCCATCTATTATGGGGAACATCGATGAAAACAATACCAAGCGTGATTCAAACAAAAATCGCATGCCAAATACAATTCGGCTAATTTACAACGGTTTTGCAAATAACGTACATACAGTTGCAATTTAATTGGGTCGTAACCTGATCCCGCTTTACCGTACGAATGCATCTGTGCCTACGTGATTTGATTGAGAGATAAACATTTGTTTACTAACGGCCGAATACTGAAACGTCATGTAAATATGTAACAAAGTCTTATTCTGGGTTCTTTAAGTTTCTATTTGATTCCTCATTGCCTAGCGGTTCATTAGTGTTAAGTCGACCTATCTTTCAACTGAGTAAAACTCAAGTTAAGTAACGCATTTCATGAAGTAATCGAGCCAAAAACAGTAACGAATGGTTAAACGTAGCTGGGAAACCGAACATTAAACGATGAAGCCAAGATTAATCTTCAAATTTTTATGCCTATAGGATATTAAGCGACGCATATGAAGCAGATCATTTAGGATTCGTTTTAGTATTTGGTAGTAAAAATTAATAAGAAATGCGGCATTAAAATATATCTTTCATGTTCATTAGTATACTTGTTTTATAATAAGAACCAAAAAGAATCGAAAACCAGCAACAAATACTGTTGGTAATAAATAAAAGGATTTAAACAAGTAGGTTCTTTTCTTACTCCGCACTCCCCGAACTGTGCCACTTTAAATTCCTTTGTAAATAGGAAGGTACATAATGGGAAGGAATCGTGGCCGCGACTAATGAACGCTACAATTTACTATTAAACAAAATTAAGGAGCCATTAAGAAGTACCCACAAACGAGCTCTATGGCGAGGAGGAAGTATGTTCAACTTTAGTAAAGATACTTCGTGAGTACGTTACGGTTACGTTTCCTTTGAACCCGACATGTTGTATATATGTTTATATTTACTTCAATATTAACATTTGACTTTAAAATAACCATACTAAGATTACTAGATATATAAGTTTTACACACTTTAAAGTGGTAGAGCCCACTTTAACATCATCGTACGAATGGGCTAGCTCGCCCCCAGCAAAACCACGACCACACAGAAGCTATCTTCTACACGTCTATACGCGAAGTGGAAGCAATTCTGCGTTCCGTCTGATGAGTGTGGTGACGGGCGCCTTGTTCTAGTCCCTTTTACTTTCCACTCCTTTCTTAAAAAGGAAAAGTGGATTTGACGGCGGTGGAGACGCATGGGAAGGGAAATATCCTGTTTTTGTGCGTTCCCTCTTCCATCGTGCGAATGTCTACGAGCAGCGGTCGCTTCGCCATTTCGGCGAATTCTAGTTACCGCTTGCTCCTTTGCTATCTTAGATATATAAAAATTAAATAAGTACTTACTAACATTAATATGACAAATGCAAAGAGAATGATAGAGTTTTGTTACTATGTATCTCGATTTTATCTGTTACAGAAAATAGTCTAAAATAATACATAGGCTACTTTGTTGGTATTGCTTATATTCAAGACAAAGTCGTAGACAAAAGCTAGTAATATAGAATTCTATAAACCCGACCAAGCTTCGCATGGATGGACTTTTATTTTATAATGATATTAAAAGCAGCGGTAGCTTCTGTTTCCTCGAATTCAGTTGGCCGCTTGCTCGTTTGCTACCTGATATAAAAGTACAGCATAGGTAACTCAGAGATTATTTACATTTTAATGATGAAGGGATTTTTAAAACCGATATTTTTCATTCCATTTATTAAAAACATACGAAAATACAAATCTTTTTTCATATTACATATCAATGCTGATATTATAAAGAAGAAAGATTTGCATTTATGGATTTTTAAATTAAAATTAATATTTCCCTTCATTTTAATCTTCTACTTTTATTGCAATATAGTTTCATTTCCTAACAATTAACCTACTTGATAAAAGGCTTAATGCTGAAGTAGGGTGAAACAACGCAGGCTAGCACAATCAAACTAAAGAAGAAAGTAGACTGTATAAAGTGTGATCACGGAAACATTTCAGCCTTCGAGAATAATGCTGCTTAAACCTAACGTCTTAAAGCAACTGTAATTTCCCGCACTGGCTTATACTTGGATGTTTATTCAAATGCTGATGTTTGAGAGCTTTTATTCGTGGACTAAGCTTTATGTCATAACCTATCATTGAACTTGACAACAACGAACAGTTATTTTATCCGTACATCAATGGGTTTTTATAAAGATGTTCTGGCAGTAGAAACGCACATACCGTTTTCATTTAAAGATTTATTTTTTATAGATCCTTTTTTACTGTCAATCTTTACATTTTTTTGTTAATTAAGTTAGCGCTTGACCACGATCTCTCCTGATAATTTTTACTTAATTTTTTTATTTATTACCTTGAAATATATTTTCATCCAATCAAATGTGTACACAATAATCCTTATAATTATTCCATCGACCCATATCATATATAGAATTATTCGCACGTACAACAAATTAATTTTATTACACCTATCCCCGGCAGGGATCGGGCTACGTTCGTCGGCAAATGTGATCGTAATTTCAATTTAAAACTTTGCAAGATATGTTTACGTTGTGCTTAAATCGGGAGTGCGCTGGGAACTTACGGACGCCGTGCGGGTGTACAAAAGTCGAAAGATAAATGAAAAGTATTTTAATTATCTGCTACGACTATCGTAGCATGAATAACGTTCGTACACAAATGTCATACAAGTCTAAATTAATTAAACGTTTCTAGATGTGGTCGTCTTTATAAAAGCGGACATATTGTTTGCATAATAAAAAGTTAGATGAAATAAAGTACAAGAGTATTTTCAAGCTTTTAAGAAACATTCGGTTCAGTTATTCAGTTTATATTAAACAATCGTCAATATAATAATTGTGTATAAGCGAAACTTTATTTAAAAATCAAACATCAGTTGCTCATATTGCAAACCACATAACGGACTGTACAAATTGTGCAAACCAATGAACAATTAAAAATGACTGAAGCTACTGACCACTTTTAATGATTGAGTCTGATTAATTACATTAATTTAATATAATTAATTTGGCTATGGTGTTTTGTTTACCTCGAAAAATACGTTTTTTGACAGAAACTTCAAATCAATACAAAAAATTATATCTCAACCAAACTATTATTATGATGAAGCAACTATTCTAGAACACAAAGTAAGCAAGTCTAATGATAATCTCGATGTCATAAAAACCAATAGAAGAACCTTTTAGAATCACTTAAGATATCTATGTTTTTATCTTTAACTAAGTCAAGAAAATCCCAATTGATCTAAATTTTAAACTTGTAAAATATGTTTATATTTCAATGAAATAAACGCATATAAAAAACGAATTCCATTGCCCAGGAATCTAAAGTATAGTTTTAAATTGTGATAGCAAACAAAACCAACTGTACGAACAATGTAGATTTTAGTATATCACGAACGCAAAGAATATTAGTCGATAGATGTTATGAAAATTCTCCTATATATAATAATAATGGGTGGATCGTTCGTTGTAATAGATTTTGCCATAATGCGTCAAACAACAATAATTTATGAATAGATATTTGGCAAGCAACGGAGTTGGGAAAAGCGTGATAATTCTGGTGAGTGGATGCATCGTTTAAGTCGATGCGACCGATGTTTGAATTGACACCCCTGAGTTATGGTAGTAAATAACGTTTTTTTTTTTAAGAAATAATATTAAAGATTAATAAATAACAGGTTATTAACTATCCTTTATTACTTACTACGCTTGGACCCATGGACCCGTATGTTTATGTTGTTTTAAATCTATACTAAAATTATAAAGAAATATGTGTATTTTTGTATGTATTAGAATAACTCAAAGACTACTGGGATGTTTTCAAAAATTGTTTGCCCATTAAAAAGCGCCATTTTTTTTCATATTGATTAATTTCACGCAAGCGAAGTCGCGAGCAACAGCTAGTAAAAAATAAACTTTAAAAAAATTAACGAAAGTTATTTCCAGAAGGCTTTATCACGTATTGTATCTGAAAGAAAATTTGGCGCAATTCCTTTTGTAGCGTTTGTGTAATTTTCTGTTAAACGTTTCTGGGTCTGTCCTTAAATTCGCCTTCCCAAATTGTCCGAAGATAAATGTTGAAAAGGCAGAATGATTTGGAATTCCTTTAGATGCTGTTGATAATGACCGATAAAATAAATAAACAGAAAAAAATACTTTATTCAAAATGTAAAAGACACAAATGAAGAAAAAATTATAAAGAAAAAAAAAAGCTTCTATGTAAGCTGTAGCTACCTACCATACTTTATATTAAAATTATAAATGCGAAGTTTAGAAGGATGGATGTTTGTTAGCGTTTTAAGCCTAAAATGCTGAACGTATTTTGATTAAATTTTATATAGATGTGAAGCATAGTCCAGAAGAACACTTAATTTGCATTATTTTATTACATCGTCATATATAATATTTTGCGATAGAATACATACAAGTACATACATAACAGAAAGTTCCATAATTAAAACTATTTGTTCTGGGGATAGACTGGACACGGAAATTTTTATCGCATTTCAGTTTACCGAGTGTGCCCCGTGCTGCAATTTAAAAACAATACGAAGTTTAAGCGCGTAATCAAACTTCAGTGGCCGAGACAAAATCTAAACAAAAACCAGTTACCGTACGGGAAATGTTTCCATCGAAAGTCCTCCTGTCTTCTACGCACGGAAGATTTAGAAAAAACATTTTTTTTAATTAAATGAATATTGGTAGCTAAATGATAAATATCACACGCAATTATGTGTCATAAACTATTTATTCTTAAACAATATTAGGAATTAGCAGCATTCCAAAAAGCCCTTATATGATCGAATCATTTTCACACAGATTCGTATCAATTTGTTAACATTTTGAAGAACTAAATCAAATGATGGCATTCAATCGACTTTATTATATTATCTAGATTGTGCAAAAAAAGTCGGTACGGTTTTTTTTTAATTCGTAATTGTTAAGTTCTCAATTAACATTTCTATTAAAACAATGTACCATAGGTGGGAATAATCGATGGAAAAAAAATTAAGAAGTTTCATTGGGAACGAAATAGACCATTAAACAAGATTATTAAAGAAAAATAAAAGCAATAAAACAAGTCGTGCGTTTCGTATAGGGAGGGAGGGATCCTGGGGGTGACGAGGGCGGGCGGATACCGGGTGGCTTGGCTCAGTGCAGTCGGTATTCGACAGCGGGAGTAATCGGACTCACGCGCGGGAACCCAACTTAAACTTTCGGGACCCGACTTGCTAGTGAGCGCGAAAGTAATGTGCAGCGCAAAATGTTGAAATAACTTTTCCATAAAAATTAACGGACTAAAGAATTTTAAAAATGGCGCAATTCAAATTATTCAAAATGATTATTAAAACTGTGTTGACTTTACTTTTTATGATGTACTTTGACGGAGTTACCAAAGGTCATGTGCGAAGTGATGTGGTTTCTATTGGTAAGTAATAAATTTACGAAAGAAATGATTTTTAATTTTTTACCAAATATGTTTGACAATTTATGTTATAAATTTAAGCAATTAAGATACAAAATGTAGACGCGAGTTATTTAAAAAAAAATTACCTGAAAAGGGAAAATTTATAAATCTTAATTTTTGGTGTATATTGTATTTTCTACATTAAAACATGAGAACTTTCAAAAAGTGCATTATAATTTTGACGTCTGGTAACTTTTTTTTTAAATTACATGCATTTAGTTATTATTAGGATAATATTTTTTCAGGTAATTTATTATTTTTATCAAAATGATTGGAATTTTTTTAATGAATACTCGCTTTAAATTCGTGATATGTAAGATGTGTTTTAATAATTTTTTTTCTATTAAATTCCAAATGAACTGTTGTAAAAAATGGCACAGAGTAACTGTCGATGGGGCAATCGAATTATACTGATAAAATTTTGAAGATGGCTCCATCGTTCCTGGTAATTTTATTTGAGCCACAAATTATTTTCATTACGTTCATTTTACCAACAACTGGTTACAATTTTGTAATTGTAAAATCAGCGCACGCTATTTCACTCCCAAGGTACAGACAGCTAAAGAATTTTCAAAGTGATGTTAGAGTTAAAAAAATTATTGATATCAATATGTGCTTTTTATTTTATTGCTTCTACTTCGCTTTTTTTTTAGTTCTGATTTTGCGTCAATGAAGATTTATTTAATTTTTTTATTGTTGTATTCTTACATTACATATATGTTCTTGAAGCGTATATCCCACACGTCTATGTTCTAAGTAAGATGTGTATTTTACATTTGTTTTTTTTAATGTAATTTTGACTTATACTGCTGGCCGTTGAAATTTGGCAATGTCCGAAACCTTACTGAAAAAACCTCTTTCGTAATACGCTTGATCCTAACATAGTGGGTACGGACTCCATTAGCTGTTTACAAAGCTCCAATATTCGGTGATACGGCCGTCGGTTTTTTTCCTGTCCACATTGCTACGGGATTTTCTGCTTTTAGCCAGTCCGATGCCATATTACTTTTAATTAAAATGCTGTGGCAGTATCATGTTATCTATTCATTAATCACAGACTTTTCTCTTTAATCTGACTATATTTTGAAAAAAAAAACAAAGGATGAAAAATAACTAAGGATGCAAATTTTAAAGATTAACTTCAAGATTGGCGAAATAATTTTAGTCACTAGAAAATACAGTTTACATTTTGAAATAGTGGTAGAGCCCACTTTAACATCTTCGCACAATGGGCCGGCTGGCCCGGTGCAATACCACGACCACACAGAAGACAGTGAAGTGGAAGTAATTCCGCGTTTCGTCTGGTGAGTGTGGTACCGGAGGCCTATGAAATTTGGCATAGATGGTAATCTGCATACTTAATTACTTTTGTTTTTTTTTTTTAAATTCCACGCGCCCGGAGTCGCGGGTGAAAGCTAGTACGTTGTGTTAATAAATACAATTATTGTGTTTGTACCAGAAATGAACACACGTTATAATAATTTATGAATTTCTGATGTGGAATTTAAGTGGAACGTAATACAAAAGTTAAAACATTAACATTAACCTACATACATTCATTACTTTTTTGGTTGATATTTATGCCGCGTGAACACAACTGCAGTATTTTTATTTGAAATAAAACAAATCACAGACCAGATTATTATAATCTTAGCTTTTTAACTATGTCCCAAAAGAAGGAGGTATTCAATTTGTCTGTATGCTTTTTTAATGTGTGTTACGGCATAACTCCGGCCATGGTAGAAAGATTTTGAAAATTCTTTTTTTTATCTGAAAGGTTGTGCTTGCAGATTGGTATCATTTCTTTGTTTAATTTTTGGAGTCAAAACTACAGCGTAGTTAAATAGTTTGGCTCAAAATCGCGTAACAAAAATTGGGGTTTTCTTTGCTTTTCTTGCTTATTATATTCTAATGTTAAAATGTATTTTCATCTTTAACATTAACCCAAGTTTATTATCTGTACCAATATTTTTTATCTGTATAATTTATCGAGCATAAATTCTTTGGAAATACTATTCTAAGCCCTGTTTTCTGATTTTTAAATTAACTATTTAATAAATAATAAATTCCAAACAGCTGGTGCTGAAATGTTTAATGAAATTTATAACTTATCGATGTTATGCTCTTCGCTGTCAGATAACGATAGTTAGTAAATCTTAGTAAAAGGATCAAGACTTTCAGTGTTTAGAGAAGTTTCATACTGTTTCAATCGAGTTTTAATTACTTAAAACGTTGGTATATTTTTTATGGATTTGAAATAATATATTTTTTTATTTATTTATAAAATTTTAGACAAAATACAAATATAGCTCAAAAATCATATCATTGGTTTGTCCGCACGTGGGGTGAATTTTAGTTAATTATTTCACTTATTAAAATCTTGAATTTAATGTTTCACCTGAACTGGTTTTAAAGATCACTAAAACTCCACCTTCCCCGTCGACTTAAATCAGACGATATTGTATAATTAACCTATCTTCGGTATTTGTATTTGCCTTTTTAAACCTAAAAGACGTATATTTTTTTGCCTTTTGTAGTACCAGCTGTAACAGCTTGGTATTTTTCTCATCCTATAAAAAGAAAGATTATGGATGTTACTGTGATAAAACTGTTGTATACGAATTTCAAAAAGAGTTGCCAAACAATGTGTTTAATCCGTAATACACGCTACGATAAGTACTTACACGATGAGTTATTAGCTGCCATAAATAGAACGCCTTTAAAGCTTCACGCAATTTTATTCGTTTCATAGATTTATATTTATGACTTTTTTTATTACAAAATGATTCTTCTTTTTTCCAAAATCAATGGATTTCATTTCATAAAGAGATATTCCCTGTGCTGTTTAATGACATTGCAAGAATCAGTCTCACTTAGAAGTTAGCCTCACTAACTATCCCTATTATACTCCTGCGCAGAAAATTTATTTCATAAAATCTTAATAGAACTAACGCTTAGACACAGCTTTGCGATAATCGATATGTTATTAACACTCTTATGATAAAAAAAAATTTAGTGGCAGTATTATATAATGAATTTTCTAATTTTAGTAAAAAAATATAATTCATCCGGTTGTATTTATATTTTTGTCTGTAATAAGAAATGTAGTATTATGGGTCTAAATTACTTATGACTAGTTCTAGCGTCTTAACAGTAGTTACGCTTAATCAAAGAAACTAATTATTTCGTATCAATGTTTGAACAAAAGTCAATTATTTTGTATCGTTATTCGAATGCTTCGGTAAACTTATTATTGTCCCAAGATTATTACTAAATGTGACACTCACGATAAATGAAAGGAGAGATTAATGACGCGGAAAAGTTCTCGATACTTTGCTTGCTCCGAGAGCTACTCTGAACAGAAAACACACATTTATGACCACTTTTTTATATAAAAGTGAATTGAAATATCGAGTTGTAAGAAGTTATTTTTTTAGAAAAGTATATTTGGTAACATATACCAGATATTTTCGGTTTATTACTTTTTTTATAAACAGCGAGTAAGTGTCGTAAGTAAAAATAAGAAAATAGGTTACTTATGCCATGCCATGAACATAATCCTTATAAACGAAGTTGCAGTAAAATGGAAAATTAAAGTAATATGGTTCCTCTGAATTAACTAATCTGTGGATTCGAGTTCCTCATAAATATTCTTAGTACTCCTTCAAATTTATTCGAATGAAACAAAATTTTAGTATACCTGAATTAAAACTGGAATCTTACAAACAGCCAAGACCAACTCGGCTTTTCTTTACGTAATCACAGAGCTTTGAAAAACAAACTCATTTAAAGTACTTTAAAACTGCACAATCGTTGGGAAACAATCGCTAACGACCAGCAGGATGTGTATTTGTTAGTTCCGATTTAATCCGAATCTGTTTTTTACTGCATGCTCTATGTGGGAAAATATTACCCTGTATTCGATATTGTAACGTCCCAGTTCTACATGATACCAATTTTAAATGCAATAAAACGTAAAAAATGAAACTATGACAAAAAGAATTTTAAGTACTTGATATAAGAGAAATATCGGTTTAATTATTTCAATTAAATTTAAAGCGATTGTCAACTTTGTTAAATAAAAAATTGCAATATCCAATAAATTGTACAAGGGTAAAAATATGTTTGAATAAGGGTTTTAGTTTCGATATAATTCTAAGAGGACATAAGCCTGACGGGTTCTTTGATGCAGGGCAATTGACATCTCTGGAATAACTTTTACTAGTAAAAAGGGAAAAAGCTTTCCTCCTCAGTTTAAGTAAGGAAAAAAACTATTTCAAATAAATCTCGTATGTCTCTAGCATATCGGGATTTAACCAGGAGGCATCGAATACACGAGACTCGACAGTAAACTTTAAAGTGCAACAGAATTTAAATTAGAAACGTAACTCAGCAAAGGCAGATTATGAAAATATTTTTAATATTTGAGCCGATTTCAGTGGGCGCAGTGATTAGTCGATGACTTTCAAACAGAACATATGTATCTATCACGAAATCACTTATTAAAGTAGGTTTGAGTCTTTTAGAGAAGGCGAGATAATGACGATCTCAATCATCTGACTAAATTCAAATTGCAGCCATCTAGATTGAGCTATTATCTTGTAAAATTATAAAGATATGATAAATGCGAAAGTTTAGATGGATGGATGTTTGTTAGAGTTTGTAGCCTAAACTACTGAATGGATCTCGATGAAATTTGGCATGAATGAAGAGGGTAGTCTGGAAGAACACACGGGCTACTATTTTTTTAATTCCACGCCGACGAAGTAGCGAGCAAAAGATAGTATGCAATAAAAGGTTTACGCATTAAATGGAACACTTTAGTTCAAAAACTTAAATGGCTTCGGTGAAATGGGAACCATACTTTTGGTTTGATAGCCACAGAGAGAAATCGTGGTGGACTAGAGTGGAAAGTACTTAACAAATGCAGTTGTAGAAATTACAAACAATGGTTACAGCGTATCGTAATTAAACGCTCTTATACATCTACCTAAATAACACTTTAATGTTATTAAACAACGGAAAATTGTTAAGATAATTGTAGCAAGTTATAGCATAACTTAAATAATTAACTAATGTATTTTTATTAACTTTTAAAAGTATTTTAAATTTACTGTAGAGAAACTTTTAAAATGATAAAGAGTAGATGTGCAGGCATAAAGCAAATGAATAGCAAGACGACCGCACTGTAGTATGTACACGCTTAATGGTTAGAGGCGTCTGGGAAACATTAGGTTATGAATTTAGGTCGTAAATCCAAATATTATCAAAACTAACAATCGTCGTTACGCCACAACTGGTATGAGCACAGTCGAAACTGTGTACTCAGATCTTTAAACAATATTTTGATATACCAACTTGCAACACAAAAGTGTACATTTCTGATTCAACATTAGATTATTGGCTTGAAATTTGTGTTTAAGTGTTACAAAAAAATAGAGACGTACTCTAACAACGACCATCATACCGAAAAAAATTCTTACTAGCTTTCGCCCGCGACTCCGTCCGCGTGTAATTGAAAAAAAGACAAAAGAACCTATATGTTTTGCCGGACTTATCATCTATATCAAATTTCATCTAGATCCGTTCAGCCTTTTAGACTACAAACTTTAACAAACGTCCATCCATCCATCCTTTCGTATTTACAATATTAGAAAGATATTTACATTGGTTTTTCTTATCACCATACCACACTATACATCGTTATTTTAATGTTGACATCAAAATGTAATCCTATAGGAGAAACTGTGAGCAAATCATAACAGTCGCTTTGGGCAAGTTTTTCCCCCAGTCAGTTGTCATTGCAATATGCGCTCCAATTTACTACGCTGCTAACACCAACCATATTTTCTGTGCGGCTAACTTCGCTAGTAATAAATGTGGAGTGACCAGTCCTTTTCCGTCCTCTTTCGGAAATCACCTCAAATTTTCCATTTTGAACAAATGAAGATAATCCCTCTAATAATGGCTTTACAAAAATGGTTGTTTGGAAGGAGATAAAGATAATTTTGCAACAAAAATACAGGTTTAAGCAGTTACTAAAGAAATAAAAACCCACAACTGCCAAGCATAATGTCAAATAATACCTAGCCATCTACATTGTGGTAATGTGAATGATACGCTTGTAAACGAAATCGGAAATAATATCACATTTTAATTCCTTACCATTACATTTCAAGTTAATATTGTTCATAATTTAATAAAGGTTAGTAACAGTGAATTCATATTATATTGTATTGATTATTTTAATAATTGTGTTTTAATGACAAAGTTGTAGCAAATAAAGTAATTCGACGAGTAACGAAGTGATTTGAGACATCGTTTCTCGTGCGCTCAGCAAAGGAATGAAATAAGTTGCCAGTGTCGGTGTTCCCGTCTAGTTATAACGTGGGTGCCTTCAAGAGCAGTGTGAATTATTGCTCACTGAACAAGCGTGTACCATCCTTCGACCACATCTTCTCTTTAGTCTAGGTGGGATCGTGGTCAAGCGCTTTTTTATACATGATAAAAAAATCTTTAACATATCGATGTTAGGTTATAAAAGCCATGTCAATAAAGTGACGCTGTGTTGAAATAAATCTGTGTTCGTGACTCCAAATCCCCCTTGAATAGTATCAAAGCATTTCTTTTTTAAATCCGCACAACATATTGCTTGATATTTTTTGATACATAACTGAATACGTCAATATGCTAACGATCTACCTCGTTTGTGAAATAATAAGCTGTTATCGTAAACTTACAGTTTCAACTTTGCATGTTTCTATTGTTGGATTATTCGCTTGAATTGTTATCGAAAAATTGATGCCCCGATGTTCGATATGATCTTTGTTAATACATAAGTTTAAATCCTTAACTTGTACTATTATAAATTCTAATTTCATAAAATTTCAATCTGTATTTAAGTAGAGATTGTATAATCGTTGTGTTACTATTAATATACTTTTCTGAAGTCTACAAAAAATAAAATATTCACAATTTATTTCAACCACCTTTCCTCTTTGATAAAATCGGATATTGAATCTAATCCATTGCTATTTAATATAGTCATGAGAAAACTAGGCCACGGCGTGTTCTGTAAATTATTGAATAAATCGTAACAAAAAATATCCTTCTGTAGTAGATACGACCCCAAGGGAGTAGTTCCTGCCCTTTTTCCCAGTGTTTGAACTTTCGCTGATGCCTTACACACATAAATTACTTTGACTGACTTTCTGCTATTCTTATTTGCCACACATTTATCATGGTAATGGTAAATTTTGAGTATTTATTATAAAATTCAAAGCTGGAAATTAATCGAGGGTTTGACATCCGCTATTCTATTATTGTCGTAAACTATATCCCAGAAACAAGCCTAAACTTAATTGTAATTGTACCAGAAATATCAGGGAATTAACAAAAAAGTCGTACCTAGTTCCTACCGACACGCCTATAGAAGACATTATCATCCTAGATTAGTGAAAGATAAATGTATCTTATGGTAGAAACTAGGTACGTTACTAGGTAGGTATGTTAAAGGTATTTTAGTTTTAAACGAGGATTTGATTCATTATAACAGTGGTAGTGCCGACTTTAATATCTTCGCACGAATGGGCCAGCTCCCCCGGTGAAAAACCACGACCACACAGAAAACAAGCGTGAAGTGGAAGCAATTCCGCGTTTCGTCTGATGAGTGGTGCCGGAGGCCTAATTTTACACACTTTCCATTTTCCACCCTTTTCTTAAGAAGAAAGAATGGGAAGGAAAAGTGGATTTGACGGCGGAGGAAACGTATAGGAAGGGGAAATGTCCTCTTTATGTGCGGCTCCTCCTTCGTCAATTAAGGGAAGGCAACGCATCTGTAATTGCGGATGTTTATGGGCAGCGGTCGCATTCCATTTCGGTGGTGGTGGCCGTTTGCTCGTTTGCCACCTTATATTATAAAAAAGAATTAACAGTAGAAACCCACACTATGATAATTAAATTGACACGACGCATACGCTGTTCTTCGACATTAGAATATTTATCATCTTTTAGTAGACAGAGCTACTATTCTACTAATAACGTAAAAAATATTTATGTATACACTTCACAGTGTATTCATATCGCATATTTTCACACTCTTGAATTTTGTAATCATGCTAATATTATAAATGCAAAAGTTTAGATGGATGGATGTTGTAAAAGTTTGTAGCCTAAACGACTGAATGGATTTTGTTGAAATGTGGTATGGATGCAGAGGATAGTCTAGAAGATCATATAGGCTACCCACTAATGTTTTTTTAAACTCCAAGCGGACGGAGTCGCGGGCGAAAGCTAGTCATTAAATAAAATAAAGTTTATTTTAGGTATACTTAATCAGCTTTGTTAATTGGATAAAAGCTATCCTTTAAAAACATGGTACTGGACATAATTTGCTGACATACGTGAAAATTAATCCTTTCGCATTAATATAACATATGAAATTATTTTATTATCGTTGATTTAACAAATGTTAACACCTACTACAAATAATGTTTAAAAAATACATCACATTTTGTCGACCAATGATCTCTTTTCGCTATTGTTTCATTAACCGCAGCAATATTTTTCGGAAAAAGTCATTGATTTTTTCGTTTGTTTTTTTCTTCTTCAAATTTTCAATTACCTGTACAAAAACATCGTATAAAATCATTGTATGAAACTATCTCGGATAGTATTATTTTAAAATATATATATAAAATTCTGGATGACATCAAATTTGAATGATCGTGGATACTTAATCTGGTATACTAAATAAGGAGAGAGAAGCGCCCATACGTCGGCCGGAATTCGAACGTGGCCCCTATGCCATTATTGTGATTTAGAATGTGGCTGTACTTTGAATGTGGACCGATAAATTAGATCTCAATCAGAGTGAAACCGCCATTTGTTATTCGTACATTGTGAAAGGCCAGAAGTGCGTCCAGACACCTTTGTTTCAATCATAAGGTATAACATTTCAATAATTTTCTTTATACAAGTACGGAAACAGGATATACTTGTTTTTCTTATTAATCAACTACCTGTTGCTCGTGACTCCGTCCACGCAAAATTAAGAATTGTAAAAAATATAATCTATGTTACGCAGGGATGACGTGGCTCTTTAATGGTGATTTTTTAATAGGTCCTATAGTTTTTGTATTATTTCAATATATGCACAAATACAAATGTTTCCTCTTTTTTCAATATAGATAAAGGATAGGTAATATGTACATATCTAAGTGTACATACAACTGTCCAATTGAGACCGTCTCGTCTGATTAAAGAGAGGGAAAAAAGAATTGTACTTTTCTCCAAAACGTTAGTTTATAGCTTGTTAATTTTTCTAATTATTTGTCACTGAACAAATAACGAAGATAAGTTTATCATTATGTACTTTAAATAAAAATACTTTCTTGATCACCTTAAGGTAACGACCAAGTAATATATTTAATTTGTAAATGTAGCATAACAACGGAAAAATGAAAAACAAGCGCAAATGAACACTTAAGGAAAGTAGAATGAAGATGGATGAGCCGTGAAAAAAACACCGTAACATATCACTTTTGCACTCACTTCGCGTTTCATGAAAATTATGAATGGATACCGTCGGTGGGAAGCGTTGCCGTGTCAGGATAGCTTTCATTGTTTATGCATGAAGTTATTATTTACGATCTCACCGTGTCTCAGCCGGTAATATTGGCCGGTCGCTATCGTATATAGAAAACCGATCCGATTACTATCATAACAAAGAAATACAATTTTTATCAAATACAACACGATTCCTTTGTTTCTGATGTACGTGGCAAAGGATTACAATTGTAACGAAATTAAAAAAGAACCTTATGACTTGGGGCTTTGGCTTAAAAAGTAGTTTAAACTAACTCTTGTTTGATACTTATTTACATGTTAATAACATTTTATCTAGCTATATAATAATTTACTCGTCTAAAATAATCTCAGAGAAGCTTGTAAAACATTTCATTAATACAGAGTTTTGTTTGAGATTTTATTAATTAGATATGTATCATACAAAGCAAATGACATTTTGTTTGAGAGACTTTGGAATATTCCAGCATATTACGTGTGACCGCATAAAGAACTTTCAGTGTATTCAAATGAAGCCAATCAATATCAAAGGAGCTTGGTCATAACATATTGCAAGATTTCGTATTATCTTACTAATATTAATAAAAACGAAAGTTTATGGTTAGATTTTATGTTAGATGTTTGGTAGAGTTTTTAGTTAGTCTGAGAGAATACATAGGCATATTTACATTTTTTTTTAATTTCACGCCAATGATGTCGCGGGTGAAAGGTAGTATACTACCTAACATATTTGTTTAAAAATAACAAATGAATATTAATAAATGTCATGAAAATGATACTGTCTACCATGAAAAAAAATTGTTGTTACTTTTATTAAAAGTTAAATAAAAATACAAATATAAATAATACTGTGCCTTGCAACAAAATTAATTTGAATTAATAAGGAATGTTTTATTAGCTTATTAATTATTATTTCTTAACTAAAAGTAATATCTAAAATCGTCGAAGAATTGTAAAGATGAGTAGCATTTAAAAAAAAAACATGCAAAATATTAAACCAACAGTCTTTCTATCAGTACTACATTTCCATAAAAAAAAATACAAAATATAACAGTTTCTCTATGTCCTCATTTCGGCTCTGGCGTGACACTTCACTTTCCGTGAGATATTAAGGCTGGAAGCATTTTAAACGAAGGAAAAATAAATTATCTGAGAAGAAAGCTTATGTTGGCTTTGAAGATTCTCCAATATTATACTGTGTTTTGCGATTTCATCACGTACAGGATTAAATTGTTGACATCTTGTAAATAGTGGCCCGAAATTTCGGAGACGTTACGTGCGTGATTTTATTAAGTCTATATCGAAAAATAATTTTCATAGGTTTATATCAAAACGATTCTTTTATTCATAAGATCTTTGTTATTTTAAAAGATTTTCGGTCTGATTTATTGCTTAGTTTAGTTATTAAAACTTACATTACTAAATTATTAAAAAAAAATAGTATACAATTATTTTCATTGCGATTCTACTTGTATTTTAATGATTATAAAATGTTTACCTTCCTCAACAAGAATAAAAGTATTTAGTTAATGTTGAAGAATGAAAAATGGATGGATTGCGTGAAAGGAGACATGATCAAGAAAGGAGTGATGACTGAGATGACGGATGATAGAGTTATTTGGAGAACGAAAACCCGGTGCGCCGATCCTACTGGAGTAGGATAAGGTAGGGGAGTTTATATTTAAAAATTAGTAAAAAAATATTTCATAGCACAATTTTTATGCTATTTTTCATAAGGCGCAGATAACAATTACGTAAAGATTAAAATAAACAATCTCGGTAAGCATCGATTTTAAAAACAACGGAAATAATCGTGAAGCTACTGGGTGAAAAATGCACATTTCACGTCTATGGCCAGCTGTAATCAATCAAGGGAGAAACGCAAACAACACATAGCTATAAAACTACAATTCTCTTCTCAAAACAGCCGGGACTCATTCATTTTTCGAGTTTTATTTTAATATCCAATACAATCTCGTACGTAAAAATCATACAAGATTGTATTTCCAGCATCAATATCACGGAATGACTGCAATTATTGTTATACCCTGGATGTTAATCATTAAGCTCTCGGAAACATACCAAAAATTAACATTAACATTGGAATATTTTCTTTATTTCACTCGTGGGAATGAATATTTATGCATCGGAGTCGTTAATATTTAACGACGTAGAGAGTACCCTTTGTTCAGCAGTACATCGATATTTTTAATTTAAGAAATTAGTCAGATGGTAAATTTTCTTATAACTTATATGGAGTTTCAGGAAGATTACGTCACAAGCCTTTAAGCCCGTTAAAGTGTGGCATAGATTGGCGTGAGATTAGAGTGATATAGAGCGTGATTTAATGAGGACTTTAAACAAAAAGAGGCATAAGACATTTCCGATTAAGAGTATCAATATGTTACATTTATAAAAGAAAAGATAAACAAAGTATTATGTTAATAATGTTTTTAATTACATCTAATCGATTTAACCCTTACATTAGTGTCAGAAATCTGTACTAAGGGCAGATTTCTGTATTTAGGTAGTCGTTGAAGGGCTCTAAGAGTATCTGTTGGCAATAAATCTGTCTCGTTAAAACTTTGTACACGACATATTATTTTTTTAAGATAACGATGCAAGATTTTTTAAGATTCGTAGTTAAAAGTTAGTTTGTAAAGTACCTGCGAACACCACAGCATTGTCATTCAGATAGAATTCAAGACGCTAGTTCCAGTTTACGTAGACGTGTAGATGAGGAAATATGTTGTTGCTGAGAAAACTTAAAGTTTATTTCGAAGTCTTCAAGTCAACAGACAGTATTTCCCGTTAAAAGTTTTTAACCATAATTTTGTTCAACGAATTCACAAGAAATTTTCAAGTGCTAAAAATCTAAAATGAAATGTTGAAATTTTTTAAAATTTAACTACCTTCTTTCGTAACTTGACAATTCAAAAATAATGTAATATTTTTAAGAGTTTGATAGTAAATACCATAGTTTGACTAAATTATCGCACAACTATTGTGTGATTGTCGATTGTTTCGCAGTCGATTCAACTGTTTAGTTGCACAATTAAAAAGAGCAGTGTGCGCACCTCCAAAAAGCTCACAAGAATCAAAGCGAGACTAAACAATTGTGCGATAGTTTGGTCAAAGGTATGCGCATACTTTAATGGAATTTCATTTTATGGATTTCATCTGTTTAAACTGATTATTACACAAGCGGAAATTTCTCAGTTAGCATGTCATTTTTAATCAAAGCAAACAATCTGTAGCAAAGTTTGAGTCTATTAACATTCATAAGGCGCTCGTAACAAAGAGCGAAACTTATAGCAATATGCAAACTAAATTAAGAGTTGCAGTTGTGATAGGATCTCACAAGGAACCCTTGTACCTTTTGAGACAGTTGATGGAAATCATCTAACATATTTCGCTACGAAAAGCAGTTAAGGAATTATTAAGAAAGTGTTGATATAGATAATCATACCATTGCAAATATTATGCCAAACGATGTCAATATTTGTTGCTTAAGTGTTAAATGTATGTAGGTATATTTGTATAAACATGTTATTAATCTAAAAAAATATCAATGCAATTATTTAAAATAAATCGTTCACAAAATTTATTTTTACATTGCAAAAATAGAACTTAAATCACTGTACTTGTACACAGTACTTGACAATTAAATTACATTATTTTTCAGTACATTTTTTATCTCTGAAACTTCTATTTAATTCAAGTAAGGGCGATCGGAGGATATCAAAGGTTGAGCTGGTATCATATTTTATCTCCGTCCGTGTTGGCAAGGAGCCTTGCCAGTTTTACTAGAGCAAACTACATACAAGCGCTCCTCACCCAACACAAATACTTCTTCGGCACTTTATGGACCACATAGCATCAATAACAGGCTATTACAGCTCCACTGCGGACGATAAATAACATGTCTATCTTATTTAGCATAAACTAAATTGTAATCTATAAAACAAATTCAAAGTAAACTATTTAAATAGCTAATATAAAAAAGTATTTTTTTTTAATATTAAGCGCCAGTAGCCTAATGGTTTGGGGTACGAACTACCGATCTTGCGGTCGAGGGTTCAAATCCCGCCATTCGACAATTGTCGTGAACCATATCCTAGCACAAGCCTAGAGCTTAGTTGGAATGATTAAAGGAAATATTAGTAAATTAACAAAAATCTAATATTTCATAAAAAAATGTCACTGTTTCTGTGGAGATGAATACATCAAATAATAAAGACCTTATGTTTGGGTCTATATCTAATTTCTGTATAAACTATGAGTATATAAATTTTCTTGTTGGTTTCTCTGGGATTTGTGTTAGTATAAACAAAAATAGTTCTTACAATAATGAAATAAAACAAATCAAGAACGGACAGTAGGTTCTGTAATAGAACATGCATTGTATTTTATAATATGTTTTCTGATCTCGGAATTAGATTTAAAATGAGAAATGTCAGTTTACGTGAACTTGATGTCTAGCATTACACTCTCATACGATGTGCAATCTTTGTTGAATGTCATACGTTTCTCATTTGGCTCTGATTATTTTATTTATGCTAGGACAAAAATCGTAAAGAAAGCATTGTATGGTATTGCACACTAGAAAAAATAAGATTCAATATTTTAATTTGACAACATTTTCGTTACATCTTACTGATCAATTCGAAAGTTTCGATGGATGGATGTTTGTTATAATTTGTTGTCTAAGAATACATCGGCTACTCACTTTCTTCTTAATTCCTATCGAATGGAGTTGCGAGCCAAAGCTAGTTTTCTATAGAGGAAACAAGAATGGGTTTTAAAAAAGGGGGAAGACAAATATTTACGAGTAGAACCTAAGAAATATCTATAATTGAATATTGTTTATTTTTCATAACCGAAAATTAAACTATTGAATGAAATATCACATTCGTGTACACTTTAAAATAAAATACATTTCCGCTTTAAAAATTCGCGGAATATGTGTTTGTAAACTGCCTGACGAAAGAGTTCAAGTAGTCACAGTACTATACGCCATTGAAAATTATACCTTGTCACATTTGCCCGTAGAATATTCAAGTAATACCTACATAAATATATTTGTGTCAATTATTTAGTAAAATTGTAGTGCAAAGGAACGTGAAAAAATTACAGAACTAGTTACACAATATGTTTTTACAAGCTTGAAAAATAAACTTCGCCATCTATCCAACAAAAGTATTAAGTTTTCAGTAGTTACTCAAATTCTATATTTATTCCGTTATTTTTTATAAAAAGAAAAAAAAAACTAGTTACAATTTTATACGACAAATATCTAATAAGAATTTAACACATAACTTTCTGTTCAACAAACGTTAATTAAACAAAATCTAAAATTTTATTTCGAACATATATTAAATAGGTAATTTGAAACAGACTGGTGGTAAAAGGTCTTGTCTTAGTAATATAAACTAATGAAATTTTATCGCACTAAGCTTCTGTTTCTATTTCTCATAAGAAAAAATATACGAATTTATCGTCACAGCAAAGATCTTGCTTTAATTGGCACTACGGAACATTTTAAAAACGTAGTTTTACATAACATTTATAAATGTTTACCACACAAAGTATGACAGCCAATTACATTGAACCGCAACGCGATCAAATAATAATAAACGTAGTTGATAAATAATCGAATATAATTAAACGGATTAATGGCGGGTTAATAAAAGCTAAGGACCTGTCCCACCACTGGCTGACAGAAGCCCAGATAGCTTAAAAAAGACGTCACTGTCATATAAGGTAACAAAATCCGACATTTCCATCACATATTTTACACGTTGTATTGCTATCAGACAATTTATAATTTGGATAGACAGGTCCTTACTGTCACAATTAATTTAATGGTATCTAAGCATGATAATTTTATACGAACTACAAGAACGATTCACAATAAAAAAAATTAGGGAATCTGTTTCAGGTTTCTTGGACATATTTCACGTGGATAAAGTCGCCATTGACTAAAACAATCAAATACCTAAAAAAATAATTGAAATAATGAAATTTACATACATAATATTCCTGGTAAAATTCCACCTTAAATTTCAAGGGGGACTACAAAGCCGATTTATCAAAATATATGTAGCCCTCTTCGCTTTTTACTGAAATCTAATTTACTGACTATGAAGATACTTGAAGCGAGACAGGGAACGGTCTTACAGGAAGTAGTCGAAAATCTTATTAT
Organism: Papilio polytes; assembly: GCF_000836215.1. Taxonomy (NCBI): domain Eukaryota; kingdom Metazoa; phylum Arthropoda; class Insecta; order Lepidoptera; family Papilionidae; genus Papilio; species Papilio polytes. The sequence goes on from NW_013524823.1 coordinate 302,220, forward strand.
CCTAGGTACGAGAAAAATATACTTTGCTACTCAAAAGATAAATCCATTCCATTTTTCCTACAAAACGGCAACTTATTAAAACACGTCCAAACAACATCAATAAAACGAATTCAACTACCGTTGTACTGAAACTTTAAAATAACTTGTATATTGATATTTTCTCGTTTTAATATTTAGATTCATAAATAAAAGATGACCAACACATATCTCTATTAGTTATAACCATACACTTTAAACACCAAATTGCTTGGAATATTTTGTTAGATTTATTCACTTGGTGTGTTGCAGTTTCTAGAATATCCACATTTCGCTATAAATTGATAAACGACGCACAATAAATATAGAGGTGGGCACAACGCCAGGAACAACTAATACAAAAGTCGTATTAAAATTTCAGCTTCAACAATATATCTAGATTATTAACTTCCCATACACCTGAAATACTTTAAATTACTCGATATACGTGGCTTATTAACGTAAATAAAATTACCAAAACTAATTCTAACTTAATAAAAAACTCTTTTGTAAACAGTTAGGACACTCAGTTATTTATTTTATTTTATTATTTATTTTTACTTAAGCGTTAAAAATGTTAGTTCTATATAAAACATTTAGATAAATGTCAGTGACGTTTAGATTATCATCATCAGCATACTACTTGGTACAGGAATTCTCCAAATGCCTTCGACTGTACTCAGTCCTTCCACATCCAACAACTTTCCGCCAAGCACACAAAGTCGTCGATCCACCTGGATATGGAGTATATATAGATGTCATATTTATAATATAAAATATTGCTTCTCCTAGTCTTTACACTTGACTGGTTTTATCGGCGCGTCTTTTTACAATTTCATGCCAAACTGCTACATAATTGTAAAATTCACTGAAATCGGATTCCGATATACTAGGAACGAAACTTAGTAATACTGTATGACATATTATTATTCATATTACATTAAAATAACAGTACAAAAATTTCAAATGTATAAGTGTTTAAATTTAAATACCATCTTAGCGTAAACTTCTTAAGTCACTAACTTACTTTGTAATTAATGCTCTGAGAAAATTAATTAAGACACATTTAGTAAGCCTTTTAAAATTCTCGAAGTTTTGTTTTAAATTTTATCTTGATATTTTGTAACTTAAAACATGTATACTTGTTTACGATTACCATTGTACGTTTTTGAACTCTATTCCACAGAATTCTAGTTTCATTACTATATTGAAGAGTTTTGTAACTTTCACAAAGATAATAAAAGAGTTACCCTAACAAGTATAGTTAGCCATAGTTTAGTTAAACACATCTTACAACTCCGACTGACCGCCGCTGATTGTTGTTATGGACAGCAAAGTGGTTGTATTTTTCACCACAAATTTGTATTACCATAACTTTCGGTATACGAGTAAATACATTACTAAGATCTTCGGTATAAAGCCCGCAACACACGCTACATTTTATTCAGATATAACTGAGCGTGTGTAGCGGGTTTAAATAGATTAGTAAGATCGCATATTGCTAGGCTACGATTTGTTGAAAATCGCGCCAGGTCTAGAGACAAGTTATTAAACAATCTATTTAGACTATACCTAAGTTTTCTATCAAAATACATGCGTGATATAAATTTGAGGGAAATTGATATCAAGCAGTTTCTTCCACTACCGACACTTTACACCGCTTAACCGCAAAAAACCATCGAGCTTAATTAAAGAAACGTTTTGGCTTCGGAATGAATTTTCTCACGCCCTCTCTCTATAATTTGGTCGGAAGACTGTGGTTTATAAACGACCTATAAAAATGTAGATTTCACAAGAATTTCGCAAGCGCTATAGATTTTGGTTTTACTTCCTAAAACAAAATGTTAGGATTATTTTAGAGTTTTGAAGTAAATCTGAGTAATCCGAGTAACTTATTAAAACTTTTTTGACAAAAAATAAACCTTAAGTTATTAAGATTTATCTAATTGAATTAGTTTTATATGGTTTCAAATTTATATCAGTATTATTTTAAACAATTATTAGACTGCGAAGGAGCAAAATATTTGCCAATTTACAGCAAATTGGCATTTTAATGAATATTTTATAATAGAGAAAAAGAAATCTACATATCATGGAAGGTATAAGTCTAATCAAAAGAATTTGTAAATAAATATTTTAAAAAGATTTAATCATCCATTTTATCGATATCACGAACACAATAATTGATTTAAAAAATCGTTTGGTATCAAACGAAAATGTTACGCTTTCGTTTAATACAGCCGCAAAAAAATTAAGAGAATTCCTTCGAAAAATATGTTAATCAGTAACGAGAACGAGACCAAAATAAACATCTCGAAAAACTCTTGGACTTTTACCGTTAACAGTTAATGTTGATCGAGGGGAAAATATAAATGCGCCTGAGAAAAATGTATACTAATTAGAATCAAAATATTTAAATTACCCATTGAAGCTCTACGAAATGTTAAAAAAAAACGTACAAATACATTTTGTAATTTCATTATTGCTTATCATAAATTCCACATTTGATCTTAAAATATTAATGTCGCAGAATAAGGTTATTTCCGAATGTATTTATTTTGGTTTTAAACATACAATTTTAGTTAAATTTATAACAATATACAAGACACAAAGGCATAGACAGACTACCGATTTCCACTTGGCAGGTTCCTGGCACCCCTATCTCGTCCTTTCGTTCATCTACGCATGCAAGCACTTCGATTACGGCTGCTCTTAATACCTCCTTTATGTTCCCATATCCTTTGAACATGTTGCCTAATAATTAACGTAACCTATTGACTCTTGCTGTAGGAGCGTGGAAGCATTTAGCGCTATCTAGAATCTCATCTAGTAATCCGAATCTGGTACCTAATCAGACTGATTATTATATTCATAGTCTACATCCTATTAATTCTGGAATCTCAATGCAATTACGGTAAATAAATTAATATTCAAATTACATAGACATAGAACGCGATTCAGTAATTGTAAAAAGGACACAGACATGTATTTTCATTTCTCTATTGACAACATTATTTACAGGCGTCCACTGCAGAAAATTTGAGCTTTAATTTTAATAAAAGGTAGAAAGAGCTACTTGATAAATCATTCCATTAAAGTTCGCTGCCGCATAAAAGCTTCCAGACGAATATGCTGTCACAAAATCGTGCAGAACTGTCATTTGGATTTATCAGAGCCGGGGGATGAATCGTCAGTACTCTCACACATGCAGGCCTAGTTCAGCCTTCAGACATAAATCTTTTAGATTTATCAGTACGGATGCGATGCGTTGCCGCACAATACCGATCCCAGTGCCAGCCAGCTGAACAATCCAACAGAAATAATTGTCCTCACCAACTTACAATTAATAGTTTTACCTCATTACTGTATGTCGTATTTTAATTTTTTGCAATGTTTAAATAGTTTTCGATTATATAATTGTATATTTTTTGTAGCGTATACTGAGTACTGTCACTGACATTTATTTTATAGTAATTTCAGTGAATTTAATTCGCAATATTGGTTAATTATACTTCTTGTGATATCAGTTTGTATACGATAATAGATTAAAAGTGGGAATCGAATTTAACTCTTTGAATGTTAAAGAGTATTATTATTTTATAAGTAAACTAGCTTTGGCCCGCGACTCCGTCCGAGTGAAATTAAAAAAAAAACAAATGTGAGTAGCCTATGTTTTCTTCGAGACTATCCTCTACATCCAAAACAAAATTTCATCGAAATCCGTGCAGCCGTTTAGGGTACAAACTCTAACAAACATCAATCCATCTAAACTTTCACATTTATCATATTAGTAAAAAGTATAATGTGTATTGAGTCAAATGTTTAAGTAAGAGCCAGAGCAATTAGAAACATCACCGCCGTATGTCTTTATGGTAAATGAGATCTGATAGAGTAAAAGCTGGTGAACATTAGCGGCAATCGATAGTGTGGTCTACGCTCCAATAGCGTGGAACTAATGGACCGTGATTACGTTTTAAATCTATCGACACTCAGCACAACAGTACTCTATAATTATTTTAAATTTCACATTGCATTAGAATACAATTTAATACAAATAAACATAGTTTTGATATCACAAGATGGATCCAAACTATTGTCCCCTAAGACTAAATAGACTAAAGATCTGAAATAATAAATTTAGACCAGGTCGCCGGTTATTAAAAAATGAAGGTAGATGTTTTAATATCTTTTCTGCATAAGGTTTCGTGGACCTATAAAGCCTGATTTACACTTTTCTCTTTCTGTTTTATAGCTATAATATCCGGTGTGCTTGCAACTTGAGAGGAAATAAATGTAAATTATTTTAAATACATTACTAGGTTTCTTGTCCCGGTTCGCTCGGTCAGGTTAGAAGGAAAAAATTGTAGCCAAATTTATCCGCCGGTGTTATCTGTTTTTAAAGTGTTATTAAAATCGAAACATTATCTTTGAATAAATCCAGATCAGTAAATTGGTCATTCGTTTTTTTTTAGTTAGTTTATTATAAACGAGAATCTTAATAGTTTAAAAATGTGCCTTGCATTTATATGGTTCATTACTTACCTTTCTCATAAATATACCGTGTGAACAAAATACGTACAAGGACAAGGAAAGGTGTCGGCGAAAACATTTACGATATTACACTTTATGTAGTCAATATCTTCCGCTCATAAACATAATAACATATTGACGTAGTATAAATCGATTTGTAGCGCAAAATATTTGTAAATATAAGTTGTTTAACACTTTTGTAAAATTACCTATAGGTATCTATATCTATACATATAATAAAATTGGAATGTCTGTTTGTAATATCAAAATAAAACTTACAGATTTCCGAAAGATGTACTTGCGTTGCTGATAACGAATATCGCGCTTTGCTCTGTTATTTATGTGTGTTGAAAATAATCTTACTAACATTATATATACATTTGAAAGTACGGGTGGATGGATGTTTGTTATAGTTTATAGCCTAAACGATTGACTGGATCTCGTTGAATGGCATAGATGTAGAGAATGGCCTGGAAGAACATATATGCTATTACTTTTTTAAATCCCACACGGATAGAGTCGCGGGTGAAAGCTAGTCATCGATAAAACCATGTAAAAAGTTGACGCTTATGTACTTGCCATTGAGATGAGGCAGTTTTTACAAATTTCCTTTAAGTTAAATAACAATTGAATGTGAATAAAATCGGTTAAGCAAAAGAACGTCCCTGAGCTATATTTAAGTATGAAAGGGACTTGTAAACACTGAGCAATGTGATAAAAATGGGGACCATATCAATAAATCTTAAGGCAGACAGTAACAATGTAGTTTGCTGACTCGGACCCTTCTGTGCCATGCTGCCGAAACCGTAAAAGTCAATGTAATGGCGCCCATTGACAAGCCCGGCCGTGCCATTGGCGTAAATTGATTTAAAATATTGCCATACTTTAGTTCCCTTTTCGACGCAGGTTATCGGTCAATCGAAAACAATTCATAAACACCTTCACATAATATAACATCTGTAAATTGGCTCACAAAAAATATTTAAAAAAATAATAACTATATTATTAATAAGGACTACTTTCTGACGTGAGAACCACATGGAAAGTAATTAACCGTATAATAAGTCATTGTGTGTCACCACAAGAGTTAGTTTTTGTAAATTTGAGGCATCAAGAATTATAATATTGCAATTAACATAGGTACTTTATAATGAGAAAAATATTCTGCTATTGTAATATTGGATTCATACAATTTTTGTTTCTTCTGTAAGCCATAAACATATCTAAAGTACTTGTGTTTACTCTATGCCTATGACGAACACCGATCACCGGTAAGGCAGCCATCTTGTAAATCTGTCAGTTCGATTTGAGTCGCGATGGGGTGCGCACGCGTCCACGTGCTCGGAGAACGACAATTCAATTGATCAAAACGTATCGAATCGGTCTTAAACTATCTTGTTAAAATACCCGAGTACCACGCCTACAAAAAATGTCTTAAATACCTGATGTTAGTCGAATGACTTCATATTTATACTTAACATGTAACTGTACATTTTTGTACACTTACATCTAAGCACAATGTTTACACTGACTGTCATTGTTGGAGGCAAAATGGATTTTCTCGTATTAAGTAAAGGAGTGACACATAAATTGAAAACATACAACGTAACAGCGTTTTAATATTTTTCGCACATACACGTTTGCAATGCCGAACACTTGCAATATATTAAATGTAAATATGTGCATCTCCTCAATGCTTTTAGTATATTATTAAACTAGCTTTTGCTCGCGACTTCGACTGCGGAACATTAATAAAATACAAAAAACATATCCTACTTTCTGTAGCTTTTTAATGGTGCAAGAATTTTTGAAATCCGTCCAGTACTTTCTGAGTTATTTCAATACATACAAAAATCCAAAAATCCTAATCTTTTATCTTTAAATATTAGAATAAATCAAGATTTGTATATCCATAAGAATCTATATCTACTCCTTTTTGTTTCCTTTTTAAAATGTAAGTGGCTATTTAAGATTATTTTACGTGAACATAATGTAAAATATGATTTATAATAGTTGAAAGTCGTTAAAAACAATTTTGTTAACAGCATAATTTACAATGAAACTTGCACTGCGCCGGTAGTCGGTGTATAATGAGTTGGTGGAATTACAATATATCTCCATAACGCAGACATCCCCTGAGGATACATACCAAACATAATGCATAATTATTGCTTTGAAGCTACTCGCTTAGGCTTTGAGATATCAAATTTTGCTCAACTATACTCATAATTCCTATAAATGAGTAGATATGTAAGATGTTACTTAATTTTAAGTATCTGCAAGTCAATATAAACACTCATATAACGAAAAAAAAATTGTAATACTTATATTTCTCGATCATTGCCCCAATACATTAACAGTGGTATTTAACAGTGGTAGTGCCCGCTTTAACATCTTAGCACGAATGGGCCGGTACGACCGGTGAAATACCACGACCACACAGAAGACAGACGTGAAATGGAAGCAATTCCGTGTTTCGTCTGATGAGTGTGGTGCCGGAGGCCTAATTTAAGTCCCTTTCTCTTTACCACCCTATTCTTATAAGGAGAGACTGGGAAGAGGAAGTGGATTTGACGGTGGAGGAGATGCATAGGAAGGAGAAATATCCTCTTTATGTGCGTCTCCTCCTCCGTCGTATAAGGGTAGGCAATGCATCTGCAATTGCGGATGTCTATGGGCAGCGGTCGCTTCGCCATTTTGGCGGTTTCAGGTGGTCGCTTGATCGTTTGCCACCTAATGTTATAAAAAAAAAATACATTATTATGAAAGATCGACAGAGGAAGTGTGTTCTTACAATTAGGATATTTGTCGTTAGAGAGCCCAATTCTGAGAACTGATTAAAAACATTTGTAGGTTTATTCTCTTACAAGTTTCTATATAGTTCGGGATACAACATTAATGATGACCTTCCCTCATCAGCTTTCCTGATGAAACCTACATGACATTAAAGAGGACATTTTTTTTAAACATGTTGTAACCGGGTTGCCTAATCCTAGCTTGCCAAGAATATGTTTAATTGATCTCTGAAGTGGTCAATTTTTGGTGGAAAAACCCCTCATCGAGTTTCCGTAAAATTTTGTCACCAATCGATAGTCCGTAACGTAAACATGACTACTGTGGGGTTGCCAAACTTTAAAAAAATGTTTAAAAAAAGTCTTCTTTCATGTCATGTAGTAGGTTTTATCAAGAAATCTGATGAGGGTAGAAAAAACGCTTTGGATCTTAGCCTAATACAAACATATGAAAATTCATATACTCTGACATTTCAAGCTACGTTTTCCAAGTGATCTGCTTTGGTTGATCCCATATAACACAAATGACGGTACCCCTGAGGGTGGTTTAGTCTATGGCGATATATTCAGGTTGTTTACATATGTGAATAATAGACCGTTTATATATTGTTTGAAGTTAGGTTATATCATACGTCTTCACAGTTGGCATCGTCTAAATATGACTAAATATAATCTTCGAAAATCCCTAAATATAATCGACTATATCACCACGTGATAACATAAAAACATTGTCTATTTCGTGGTTAACAAAAATATGTAATTAACATGTGACGATACATTACATTCGATACAATTCAGGCAAAGTACGAAATCAATGCGATTTGATGGCAAAGGATATGTACCACATATACTACACCAATCCCCAAATTTTGTAAACCTACTTCGTATAACAAGCATAACTAGATCATATAATTTCTCATTATAACGAGCGCAAGAATTTAGCAGTTCGTTTCTGTTATCCCTAGTCGTAACTAATTCCACTTGATCTATGAACTAACACTAGTTTACTTTCACCTTTGTAAAGAGCTCATTTACGTTCAAAAGGAAAATTCACTGGTAAATTGTACAATTTCTGTAAAACGTAAAAATGTTGCCAGTAACTTGTGCAACCAATTTCTCTTCCGCGAAGAGTTATTATTTGACCAACGTTTAAATTTTAAAAACATACAGAGAAGTAGCTTAATTAAGTACAGTTGGAGCTAACTAGCAAAAACCCAGTTAAATAAAAGTATATTTTGTTAATATTGTTCTTGCTTTTATGATTTTAATAATAGAATGCGTAATATAGAAATAAACATTTTATAACACTTACAACTCTTCAATCTGAACAATTGATTACGAACGCATCAAGTTCAAACTGAATTGTATTTATTACCTTCGTTAAAGTTCAAATAGAGTAACTTAAAGCGAGTAAAGCACAATATTAATTAACCAAAAGTGTTGAATATTCTTATTAAATTATATTTTCCACCATAAATTAAACAAGTCTGGGAGTAAAGCAAGCTTATGGAAGAGCGAGGCTGCTGTTTGATGTACTGCCGCTAGAAGGCAGCACTCTGGCGTACTGCAAAGCGCTTCACGCTTGTGCAAACACAATTTATGCTATGCCTCAATGTTCGCTCAACGCTACGCTATAACTTGCCTGATTGGTATGACTGTGACTATGATCTCAATCGCGTACACTCGTCGACACCAAACTTACTACACTTTGAAATAGACTTTTTGGTCCAGTCCAGTCGTGAATGTGGTTAAATACATTGGCTGTATTTAATATTCTCTTTTGTAGCACAACAGGTTAGAGTTACAGTTACAATGAACAATATTGGCATATCTTGATTCTTTACAATTGCCGAATTTGTAATCTTAGGTAGATTGGTTGGCAAGTTAATAATAATAAGGGTTGGTCAGCTATTTATAAATACATTATTGCTTTCCGGGATACGAAACCCTGGCGAAATTGTGTATTATTGAAAGGAATAAAATATTTGAATATTGAATTGTGAAAAATAAATATTGTACGGCAGATTTAAAAGTTAACATTTAAAATATGCTTGATCCTTATAAGAGAAGGTGATCGAAATTTTTATAAGCAAATTGTTTTAAATATTCCTATGTTATAAACTCCTTGATATTCTCTATGACTTTAATTCACAAAATGATTTCTATATTTTTTTCTACGAACTTAACAAACAAATGATATAATACGGTCGCAGAAATAAATAGAATAATATACATCGCACGTATTCTAATCCAACATAAATATAGAAATTACATACGTTATCGGCTCATACACAGCTTGTGACTGAAATATAAAAAGGGCAGGTTTATTATCATAAAGAGAATACTTTTAAGGGATTCATTTTAACACGAACACTGAACTAATGACCTCATTCATCGTCACACACCGTCTAGACTGAAATGCTAAAAAACCTGAAATGCTAAAAAAACTTTAAATCTAACTAACTATTCTATTAACTGTCATAAACATATTATCATACAATATACATTAAAAATTATAAATGCGAAAGTTACGATGAATGGATGGATGTTTGTTAGTGTTTGTAGCCTAAACGGCTGAACGGATCTCTATGAAATTTGGCACAGGTTTAGAGCGTAGTCTGGAAGAACACATAGGCTACTTATTTACAAGTCAAGCGCTTAAATTCCTGAGACAGCGACACAAAAAATTTGTACAAAAAAATAGGCAAAATTTTAACAAATGTATAAACGGTACCACATAGTCTTTTAAATAAAAAATCATCTTTATTTACCTTTGATTAAAAACCTTTTGTTCAATAAACAATTTTTATATCTAACAGTGTATAAATCTAAGTGAAATACCTTATGTTACCTTTGTAAAGTTGTATATTTTATATTTTTACCTTTATTTAAATTTTAAATCGTAAATTTTTACGGAGCTTGGTGCCCGATAGCGAATTTAATTTCGGGCATTTATCAAACTGTTGCCTCGAGTGCGATACATTTAAACCTGCTGTATTCATCCAGGTCGATGACAATGGCGCAATAAATATACCTTCAATATGTCAACGAGAACAAAAAATGTTTATCGGATACATACGCGAAATGTCCTATTCATTCATTCATTGGACCAGGTGTTCGCTTAAGCCAAGTAAATAGTATTCAATCAAGTACACAGTATTCGAACTCCATTTAACATACGCGTAATTACAACACTATTGATAGGAGAATTCTTATCAGAGTTTAATTAATCTTTGCCAATGTAAAGCTGTTTCGAATTTTAATAAAGGACGATTAACTTGCAAGCGCCAATAGCGTAATGGTTTGGGGTACGGACTACCGATATTGCGGTCGAGGGTTTGAATCCCGCCATACGACTATCGTCTTGAACCATATCCTAGATCAAGCCTAGAGCTTAGTTGCAGTGGTTAAAGAAAATATTAGTAAATTTACACTAAAAAAGAACTTTAACTCCAAGAAGAATGCCCTATAATACCCAACAGACAGTTAAAGAATACGTTTTTGATTAATGACGCTAAAAGATAATTATGCAACATAATATGGCTGGGATTTTGAAGGACTAGTGAAAACATTAGGTGCATTTACTCTATCGGAACCATGCCAGATAGCTCTTTTGTTAAAATGTTAATATGGGGTTAAGTATAGCTTGCCTCGCTGTTATGACGGCAAAGGGATTCCACGCGTGATCGTATCACTCAAAGGGTTTGCGCAGCACTGCTGTTATTTCATAAGAGTAAAATATTAGTTGACATTGTTTAGTAGCTTAGGTTTTTCTTATTTTAAAGTAATTAAGATAATAATATTAAAGAAATTTTCGTAGTTCTACAGTTTTCAAGATAAAAGAAAATGAACTATTGATTTAATAATTCGTCGATAATATCAACTGGTATTAGAGAACGTTATACGAATGAACGTTTCCGTAGAAATATCTTTATGGCTACGGACTTCGAGTTGGGTCTAGATAAAATAATGTACCGGAGAGATTTCGGGTTAGAGGAAGGAACATATTTCATGCTGAATATAACGTATGAAGTTCCAACGCTGGATTTTTATTTTACGATATAACTAAAGATAATTCTATAAAATATTTTATATCGGTATGGTTACTAATTATATAAAATGTTAACCAAGAAAGCGTACGTGCCGTGTTTTAAAAATACTTACAATTACTAAAATTTACTAGATTTTTTTATTTATTGTTTTTTTTCTAGCAATAATATCACATAGAACTTAATTTATGCATAAGGAGACACAACTATTCTTATAAAAGAAACGTAATTAAATTTGCGTATATGATGGGACTCTTGTGCCAGTTGTGAAAAATAAAAAGGGTCACCATACAACTTGTAATAAAAAAAACTGTTTTATTTTAATAATTTAAAACATATATTTAGTTAATTATAATCATTAAATGTTTACTGAGATTAAAAGGAATATAAAATCAAGATCCCATTTTTTTTCAACAAATTCTTGTAAAGGTTTTAGACTAATTCGGGAATATATTATAATCTGTAACAAAATACATTAAATTATTTTATACGTAAATGTGATTGTAAAGTATATTGTGAGTATAAAAATTGATAAAGCTTAAAAGTGAAATTTTCATGTTGGTCATTAAGCTTTCAAAGGAAATGTCATTAAAATGATAAAAGCTCATTTTTATTTAATTGTGACCACTTTTAGCAAATATTTCGAAATAGGTAATTATGTAATAACACATACCGTCCTATATATGTAGTAATAGAAGAAACTTAACTTGTTTGATGAAGAAAAAAAATATTTGAATAACTGACTAAATACATATAATGCTACTTTTTTAATATAGAATGACGCTCATTAATTTCATTTTTAACTAGCTGTTGGCCTCGACTTCACCCGCGTGAAATTTAAAATATAATTAAATATATAGCGTTTGTCACTCTCTGACAACGTAGCTTATTAATGGTGAAAGAATTTTTGAAATCCCCCCAAAAGTTTGAGTTATTTAATTTCATACAAATATACAAAGTTTTTCTCTTTATATTAGTATAGTTTTTAAAATTACCTTATTCCATATAGGCAATCATAATTTCAGCTGTTAATTCTAATATCTTATGGACTTTATTCTTGTCAGTGGTCGTAAGATGATCAATGAGGCTGTCATAGTGACCAGTTTCTTTCAATTTCTTAATAGCTTCTTGTTTAACTGATTCTTCTTGTTTCGAATAGACGCGGTCCCATAGTGTTTGTAAAATCATAGCCTCTAAAGCCTTTCTGCTGTACGTTTCTGCATTAATCTGTAAACAGATAACAAAAAAATAATTTAAAAAATGTTACAAAGTGACCATAATTTTTTTTGTTATAAAAAATAAACTAACAATTAAATGGCTTCTAATACTTCAGATTTGATTTATTGCATTTATACTAAATTGAATAATGTTATGTACGTACCAGATAAAGTTTTAGAACACTAGAAATAATTAGTACAATAAATATTTTATTTGCCATTTTTTAACACTTTTCTTAAGTCTTAATGCCACAACCGCTCACAAAGTAATGCTGTCTTAAAAGGGATCCCTGAAGCTTTATTAGGAATTAAATAAACATCCTTTTACGTCAATCATGCTCATCTCGTTCAGATGTTGATTCTTAACTCTGTAACTTATAAACAACGCGTATTTCATGGTATAGAGAACAATGTACTTAACAATAAATATACGAACGCCTCGTGGCTAGTATATACTACTCTGGAATACTGCGAAACATGTTTGTGTATCTCAAACAGTTATGTTTGTAGTTCGTCGAGTGACGCTTTTGTTGTGGATTTTTATATGTGCGTCGGACAATACATTGAGTTTGCCAATTTGTCGTCAAAACAACGTTTTGTAGTCAACACTCCCAATTAAATAGTTCCGAATTCGTGGTTTTTTTTATAAGTATTTTGTTAGTGAAGTTCATTTTTAAATATACACAAAAAGAAAACGTGTGAGATTTTAGAGGATTATTTTAATTCGCTGATCAGTAAGTTAACGCTTTAATTTTATTCAATTATGACATTTTATTGATTTACTTTTAGTTATCGTGTTATTTTTTCTTCGAATTTTACCTTGATCGTATAAATGTATATGATAATAAACTTTCACATACAAGATCTGATAATGATCTAAATTTGGTCGTGTAAATTAAATGTTCTAAGAAGTGTAAGTAAGTGTAGAAGGTGCGCTCCTCCGCAGTTCATTATTTAGTAGAAGCGTATAAAAATAAATGAAAGTTGACACTCAATTTAACAATGAACGAAACACTATTAGACATATTCGTTGACTCTTAAAATAAAAAGTGACACAATTCCAGTCTGAAGGAAGTAAATAAAATATCTATCTAATCAAAATAACACAATTTCTATTGGTCCATTTCAATCTTTTCCGCTTCGGTTCCCTTTGATAAAGTGTCACTTTAATCTACTGAGCAATTTTCATGTCTTTTTATTTATGCACAAAGTTCTTAGCGATTTTCTTTTGAAAAAAAATCCTATCGCTGAATGGACAGGTTTTAGAGATGTCTTTGAGATCGTCGAAGAAAATTACATTTATTAATTTTGCGATATTCTGTTTTGTATGAATCAATTTTCAGTATGCTACGACTAACGGTAATAATACTTTGAAAGTGTTGAGACTAAGCATTAAGTTTTCCTGCGTTAAAAACTAAATTAAAAGCATTTATCTTAAAATTAATTCAAATCAAACTCTTATTGGAAGAAAACAAGTATTAAAGGCCAGCAAACTAAAAATAATGAAGCATTTTTCCATATATCGAATAAAAAAATTATTGATTAGAAGAAGAATAAAATGTATATCTATGATAGTTTTTTAATAGTAGATTTTTGTTATTTTGCTAATATTTTCTTTACAACTAAGCCCTAGGCTTGTGCTATAGGATATGGTTCACGACAATAGGCCAATGGCGGGATTCGAACCCTTGACCGCAAGGTCGGTAGTCCATACCCGAAATCATTATGCTATTGGCGTTAACGTAATACTCGTATGATTATGTTACTTCGATTTCGTTAAATTAAAGTAAATGCCAAAAATTGTAACGACGTTGTATGTTATACTTTTTTACGTCAAAGTAAGTACAGTTCGGATTTGTAAATGTTTCTACCGTAGTTATTATTTGTAATTTTGCTCTACCGTGCTAATTGCTTTTTGAATTCGAAACTTTCAAAGTTCGTTAATGAATATTTAGTCTACTGTTAACAACTCAAACAGATTATTGTTGTTCCAAAATATACTATTATGAAATCGTTTGAATAGCTTAAATTATTTCATGAATGAGTTATTTATAACAATTGAGTACAGATGTTACTATAAGTTTATAGCTTTTCGAAGTTCAATTTCTAAGTCGATAACCTATACACGCCTGAGAGTTGTTGCATTTCGACGTTCTTGTTTGTTTAGTCTACGATGGGAAAGTGATGAAGCGGCGTTCCAACTAGACTAACGTTATAAATGACAAAGTCGTTAAGAAGTTGTTGCACTTATTTTATCTTATAAAAATTGTGTCAACTTAAAATATACTTTAACCTCATCTATCTGATAGTTGTGAGAGATTCGCGCAAGAATTCCTTTAACATCTCAAACCGTGTCACTTTAATTAAACATCCATTAAGATTTTCGTTTCTCAGGAAATTGAGAAGGGAAGAGAATAATTCAATCAAAATGGCCGCCTACATTTAATACTCCTGTACCTCAGTTTCCAGAAAATCTACTTGACGAAGTTCTAAACAATCCTTGTTAAAGAAATAAATTATCACAAATAATGGAGATCATACGAGTCTTTTGTTCCTGGTTAACTAAAGGAAAACGATTAATACTTTTCATGCTTTCAAAACAAACGCATGGATAGGAATTGATGAAAAAATAATACTTTATCCTTTGTGTAAAGAATTTTAAGTCGTAAATAGATTGGTCGGAATTATTGATTGATTTCATGCCCTGTCCAAATGTACTAGTTTGTTTCGAATAAAAAAGTCATTTGAATTCACAGTGTCTCTTTTGTATTTAAATTAAACTATCGTCGACGATATTTCAGGGCCATATTAAGCAGGAGTGAAGTGTTTATACAAAATATACGCTGATAAAATCCACATTACGGATTGACAAATTTTAGGTTTAACCTGTTTGTGGCTCATCGCATGGATGTGATGCGGGCGGAGGTCGAATGAACGAATAATGGTGTAGATAAGCGTACTGAGGGGTGCTTGGCTTTGTCCCCCAGCTAGCCCACACCCCTACTATTTACGACGTAGCGCTAATTTCACACTAACGTTGAACTAGATTTAGAAATGGAGCAGAACTCCGCTGTGACAAATCTGTGCTCTTTTTACAACAAGTGTACGCTCAAACAACGATAGTACTGCACTGCCTGCTGTTCTGCCTCACTATTCTGCCCTCGTGTAAAACTGGCATAAGTGGGGAAATGGAAGTGCGACACCATCGCGTGAACTCGGATGAAAAGTAACGTCGCCGTCAGATGAATTGTGGCTCTACAAATGGTACGGCCGAGACAAGCAATGAAAAATCACAAAGCAAAATAAATTACGAGTTTAACTCGAAAGCGCGCTCCACATACCCCTGCTTTGCAATTTAAATGTATTTTTGTATAACGGATTATTTGATAGAAAGTTGCACAAGTCTTACATGAAAACAATGTCCACTAGTATAAAGAAGATTAGACTTTTATACAGCTTAATAAAAAAATTTAAAGTCACTTTTATGTTTTAAATATTCTCAGTACTTTATTCACTTTACATCCGAGCATCATGCTGTGTTGAGTTTATTCTCGTCTCGCCAACACCTTGTAATAAATTCAATTTGCAGGAAAACCATACCTAACTTATTCGTATTATTCTAATAATAGTAACCTCATATACATCAATAAGACCTTTTTATTTGTTTTTCATTAAATTTGACATAAACTATAACTTTTCAGAAACTAAAGTAGCCAAACTAATTTTGTGAAATTGCTCTCGTAATTTCGTTCAGACTGTATTTAACCGAAATATTCACTTGAATAAAAATTTTTCGAAACCTTCAAATTAAACGTAAAAGTCACTTGCGTTCAATAAATAAATAAGTCGTTTAAGAGCCCTTGGTATGATTTGGCAGCTGTCAATACCATACTATTTCAATTGCAATGTACAAACGTGTTAATAGCACAGAATATTTCAATTTTTCATAGTAAATAGCCTTTTAATAAATTTTGTCAATTAACTAACCTGTATATAATATTATGTGATTGAATATAAACTTTAGAATTAAAATAAAAGTAGAGTTTGTTTATTAATTATATTTACAACTAAAAGTAATATTACAGTTGCTTTATAAAGGTAATTTCTGGAATTATTTTGTCTGTTGTCAAATGCAATGTGAAATATTAGGAAACTGTAGTAATTTATGTCAGAGGTTCTGAAAAACAATAACGTACGTATTAATTTGAAGTTCGGTTTGAAATTGGATTCATCGTTATTTAATAGAGCTTAGTTTCTCAAAGTAGATTAGTGAGCTCGTAAGTTATGCAGCTGTAAAATCAGTGTGAAATGTTACTAAATCGGTCCCGGTACTCGTACATGTGGCATAAATTGGATTTGTGTGACAATTGCATCATATCTTGAGCGGAAAACGAAATGTAACACGTTGTGTAACGTGATTTGTGTACATACTGATGTAAATATTTGCTGTGGAAAATTTAGATCATACTAATATTATAAATTCGAAAGTTTAGATGGATGTTTGTTAGAGTTTGTAGCCTAAACGGCTGAACGGATTTTAATGAAATTTGGTATGAATAAAGAGGATTGTCTGGATGTAGGCTGCTCGGAGTCGTGGGCGAAAGCCAGTATTTTGTGTATTTTTGGAAGAAAATGTGAAATATGCATTTAGTCTGTTAGTGTCTACTAATAATCTTATGTGTTGCATTTACGTTGCTTATTTATTAAATAGAAGAATTTGGTAGATAATCAAAACGCAGAATTTTTCCTATTTATCACCAATCCCATCGAGGAAAGAAGTTTTGAATCTAATGATGTATTCTTTGAAATATCAATTAAGAGTAGATGCTATCTAATTTATGTAACAATATGTTACTTGCAAAGAAAATAAGTATTATTTACTTACTCTACGAATAAAAAAATAAGGTTAAAGTGCAGTGACAATTTGATTCACAAAGAAAATTTAGGGTCACGTTATTCAATATTTTCTGCAACACTTAAAAATATGTTTAATAAAAATAAAATGAACACCCACTTTCCTCTTTGTTTAAAAACATTTTTCGGAAATATTGTATATCAAAAACACTGAGAAAATATGAATAGTCGCCATATTTACGACAAACATTTACAACGAAAATTGAGTTCGAACTTTTTTATAGTTTTCATATACGACCATCGTACATTTTAATGATTTACACAACACATGTTAGAAAAAAATCACAAATGCAGTATTTGTAGGTACAAGTTAGTGGGATATCGTAATTTAGTTTAATTTATACAACCGGGTCAATGAACTTGTCAGTCTATAGATGTAAAATTGTTGCGCATAACAACATGATATTCTACAATCGGACAAGATTCTTGTAAGAATAATTTCACATTATCAGGGGCTATAGCTTTCATAATCCATAGATAATGATGGTCTAAAATTTTTAATTATGGAATATAGACAAATATCATAAGGTATTATTATTAAAGGTGATAAATGTGTCCACGTGCCGCCACGTGCTTATAAGTTATGTGAGGTTAGAAGCCGGTCGCTGCCAGATGACAGCGGTCACTACGCCTCGACACGTGCTCCCTTGGGAACATAACACCATATGTCATGTTACATCTGAACAGAGCAATGCATAATTTTTACTTGATGAACATTAAAAAATCCATAACTGTTTAAACAGATATAGATGTTTAGGAACTTGGCAAAACCACCGACGTTGAAATATTACATCGCTACCGGGATTTAAGCTTCAGAATGTAACGTATATATTAATACATAGGTGAACGTAATGGTATTTCGAGCATGTATGACATCTAGTTAGGCATATCAAATTCCTGCATACATTCGATACGTGTTACGACGGGTACTATCGGGGAAACTGGCGGCTTTCCACATTAAAACCAGACGCAGTGCAAACATCAATGCAACGCGACTTATAAATTTGTCTGTATAAAAAAGTCGAATTGTGATAGACTAGTTTCTTTTTATTATTATCCTTTCGTATGCACGACTCATTGCTATTTAATTAGTTATTTGTAGGTAGAGGCGGAGTTTCTTTGTGCAATGAACATTTTAATTTTTTCTGAAGTAAAACACCGCGGATTTCCTCGACTGTACAATACGATAAACCACTCCTACAATATAATAAGACTTTAATGGGTAGCAAAAGACCGTAGCGGCTAATATATTTTATTATATTAAAACAAATATAAATTTATAGCACCCAATTGTTTTTATGATTAGCAGTAATAATCAAATTATAATTTAAACGTTACAACGTAGCAATATGACTTGTATTATAAATGCAAAATTTTAGGTCGATGGTTGGATATTTGTTAGAGATTGCCACCAAATTGAATGGATCTCAATGATATTTAGCGTAGATGTAGTGGAGATTCAGGAAGAATACATAGTCTATTTTTTTTTTCTAATTCCATGCGGACGCAGTTGCGGGCGAAAGCTAGCTGAGAAATATAACCTAACTAAGGATAATTAAAGTGTATTTCTTTTAAATTATATGACGTAGGAAGTGCTTAGGTATTTTTTTTTCTTTCAACATTACTTTGGTGTTATCATCAGCAAATACATTAAATTAAAGTCTGTCTGCGTTTATTCCGGGTAATATCCGAAAAGGCTGGGCAACTTTCGAGATTTTCCCTAAAGGGTAGCTGACATAGACAGGCATATTATAGGCTACTTCTTTTATCTTAATATTGCGTGGACGAAATGGCGGGCAACACCTAGTTTAAAATATAATGCCTCAGTATTTTTGTTTCAATACCTTTGTGTTCTCTTGAAATTTAATAACCGTACCGAAAATGCAATAAAGACACAATTTTACTTGTACTAAAATCATCGTAAGCCGGATTAATTAAATTCATAAGCACCCTCGTTAAGGCATAAAGATGTGGGGTGGCATTCGCGGGATCGCGCCCTAAAGTTAAATGGAATGTAACCGCAGGAGGTACATAGTACGCCGTACTGTAGTTTGAACATCGATAATACTACGACTACCGATCTATGATCAATCTTGTGGATATATTAGTTGTACCAAATACACAAATGAAGATTATATAACATACATTGTAATTACGTTCTAATAATATTTTACTACTTTCAATGCTAGCGACTTGCCTTGCCAGTTCACATTCATATGTAAATATCTTATTTGCTAAAGAGACTGTTTTAAGGCAAGTCTTTAGACAATTTATATTAGAAAGAATTGATGATATCTATCCTAAGTCAAAAATTATTTACGCACGAGCTGTCGCCCCCAAACTTCGTTAGCGCAAATTTTACCATTACGTTACGTTACGCTATTTTGACAGCGCTGAATTTTAAAAATGTGACCTATAATATGCCCATCCATGTCAGCTCACATGCAAAAAGTCCCGTCGAAATCGGTCTAGCTGTTTCGGAGATTATCCGTAAAAAATTAATTTTCCTTATCGGAAGCACAAATACATCATCTTTATGAAATCGGGAATTTTTCTTTTCATATTACAAACAGACACTTCGAATTTATTATATTTATATATAGATAAGATGAAAAAGTAAAAAAAAAATGTCCAAAATACACGGGAATTCGTATAGTTGTTTGTTAATTTTAATATTCACCGGAATTGAAGTTACGAGTTGCTTTCACTGAACTACATATGAACCATTTCAATAACAGAAAAAAAGCTTGTAATAATATCGCAGCGCACATTTTCATTCACCTGAGTAAACGAGAGCCATATTCTAGAGTAAAAAAGTGCATGGCCATTGTGCTATAAACATATGATACTTTTGATTTTCAATCACATTTGTATTTAAAATTTTAATCACATGATGAAATTAAATTTACTTAGTAACTGTATTAATTAATGATAAAATATGCACAAATTAAGACCCTTAGTTACCATTTCATACAATTAAATAAAACCATTAGAAATCTAATAGTCAAAATATCGCGAGCATTTGTATTGATAACGTGAAAAGCACAAAGGTTAATGCACTTAGATAACAAGGTATTCATATTAAAGTTAGAACTAATTTAACAGAACTTGTATTAGACATAAATAGGGGTTGCAAAACAGGTTTATTACGGTGACTAAAGTCGTACGCTCTCTGGAACCAATACCGCTTAATACTGATTACTTAGTCGAAATGCCCTAGGGTATTGAAGACGTTATTGTATGCCAAGTCTAATGTGTTATTCGACTATTCCACTAACCATACATAGAACTCGAGGCATGCACTTAAACATTTCAATTGCTGACAGCGTATACAACTTCTCCATCTCTCTAAATTCGCCCAGAAACTGATATCCGGCTCAAAGGACCAAATACAAAATTCACCTAAACTGTACTTAAGATTTAGCTTTCCACCTTTCAAAGGTAAAATAAACTTTAAGGAAGACAATTTATTTGATTAGATTGTAGATTGATATAATTTGATATAAAGGAACAATTACGCAATACATTGTCTACACTACACTATTACATATACTTACGGAGACAAAATGTTATTTTATTGTGTTCTTTTATTTATTTGATATACATCCTTTTACTATGACTCTGTACTTTTTTTATAACATAAGGTGACAAACAAGCAAGCGGACATCTGAATCCGCAGACATGGCGAAGCGACCGCTGCCCATAATTGCAGATACGTTGCCTAGACTTAATTGACATAAGAGGAGATGCACATAAACAAGATATTTTCTCTTCATGTGCACCTCCTCCACTGTCAGATCCGTATGTCCTGCCCATCCTTACTTCTTAGGAAAAAGGTGGAAAGGATAAGAGACTAAAACCAGACTAATAGTCTATACTTGGCGAGATGAGACTTTAGAACAGCACAACAAAAGTTAAATCACTACTTATCTCATATCACATTCTATCTCCACGTTTGATACAAAAAGTATCATATAATTAATAAATCATTCGTCAAATTTAATTTCCATTTAACCAAATAGAATTGAAAATTTTTGTTTTCATTTATTCGAACATTCGAGTTTGGTTAATGCTGAATATAATTCTGATGAAACTTATTTTACCTTTTATGTTACTAAATTAAAATTGAAAAAATCACCTTTTCTCGTAATCTGGAAAATGGTCGACTATATGTGGTTTTTATCAGGCAACCATTTCACTTATTCCTGTACGCACCAGATGGAAATGCCAAAAATATTACGGTATCAAAAGGCACTCTAATAAACGGAATATGTAACCGAAAAACTTTTTAGTTTGCATGAACCACTTAAATTTTAAAAATTTATCAACAAAATATACTTTTTAAAATTTCAGGAATATAGATCTGTTATTAATTAAAACAAGGAATCTATTATTATTTATTACAAATTAGTTTACTTATGCCCTCTGGTATTCTTACATCGAAACAATTTCTTAATTATTAATGTACTTACAAAAAAGTACTTATGATATCAAATTACGTAGGAGATCGTTAATTTTTAACATTGTACAAACTCAACCATAATGGGGTTAGCAGTAAAATCTTAATGGATTAATCGTTTCCATTCAGACTCGCCCTCATTTACTGTCGACAGTCCGATTAACTTTATGTAAGATGATAACCTTCTAGTATGTTTATTTATAACTTAAAAATTAACAAAGTACAGTACCATCTAATACTCAAAGAATATTTTGTATTTAGTTATTAGTTGTTCTCTTTCCTGTCTTTGAAACCTGAGACTTTTTTCTGACAGTTTTATCTGCACAGTCGGAACGTTCAGATAAATCTAACGCGTCTAAACTTTCCGAGTGTAACAGGCTTAAGGAATAAACATAATATTATATTAGTAACCACAAAGTTTGACACAGCTAAATTCAATGTGAAAAACCTAAAAGAAAAATTCACGTTTAATAAATACAAATTATTTATGTCTGTGTATTCATTAAAATTGTCATCACGTTACGTTAATAATTCAACATGTGAAAATTCCAATTAATTAATGATTGAGCGAAGTTCGTATGCACTTACTAATGTAATGAGATTTATTTCAACATTGTTTTTTCTGTTATAAGAATTATTGTTATATTATGTTCAGATGGACATTTGAACTTAAAAACATAACAATTGATCTGGCGTTCTATATTTAAAAAGGTTTTTTCTTAAACTTATAGTATTATTGCAATTAATATGGTCAGTATTCTAACAAGTCACGCGTTCTGGCAGATATTGCCCAGTAGGTGGTAGCGTGCAAGGGTTAATCTTGCTTTAGTCAATTTATAGCCATAATTTATGAATTTGTAATTACACAGCGCTTGCCGAGTCTCTTACTGTATGATGAATGTTGCTAACATAATTAACCTCAACAAAATAATACACTTTAATTCTGGTGCGGTTTCAACGCCCTCTAGTGTGAAAAAAAACAACTGTAATAACGAAATAGTTATTCAAAATTTGCTATAATTTGAAAAAAAAAAAATAGGCATCAAAATTTAAATTATCTTTTAGTAAACTAAAAAACCTATAAACTTAAGCACCGTGAATAATCATCTTCCAGCAAGTAAGGGAAAAACTTAGGCCAAGGTCACCGAAGTCGTTATAAAATACATCACAGCAGTTATTGTAGGCCCTTTACTTTATTCTTTTGTATAAATCGCAATTTCTAGTCGGATAAAGATACATGATGCAGTGTACAGTCATCTGCATAAATATGTACACATTTACCAAAACGTTGACGGATAAGTACATACTTTTTTTTAACCCCTTCGGTTATAGAAGTTTTTAATGTTTTCTAAATGTACATGTATTTGCAGCTGATTGTACAGTTGCGGCAGTAGCGGCGTGATGATTATATGCCGTAAACATTAACGGCTGTGTCACGTGCAAGCACTCGAGCGTACACTCGCTAACATTACGTGGACAATAGCAATCTACTTCTATGTTTGCAGATTCTACTATACTATCGCTATCATTCTACTTTCTACAGATATATGAACACTATAGAAGAAAAAAATAAAGTATAGTAGGAAAGTCCTTACAAATGTATCTCAATTTTCTAATCACTAATTTCTAAATGAGAGTATTTGATATTACGATGTGTTGGTTTTCTAATATCCAGCCACTAAACAGACGATTTTATGAAGAGGCTCGTTATTAGAGATCATTAGAGACGCTCTCTTAAGAGCATATTCGTCATTGTTACTTCACGTGATATGATCGAGAATGGCGCAGCCACAGAGTGGATATGTGCGGGATGACGCGGTATTAATCTGCGTCGGGTAAATAAATGTGGGGCGTATGTCAGCTAGGAAGCGGCGTCGAGGCGGCGACGAGACGGCGGCCGTCTCAGGAACTAGTCACGACCCATCTTGGTCGCACTCAAGAGAAATGTCAAGTGTAATTTAGGAAGCCTCACTGTTATAGGGAGTTTTTCGACAATCTCGAGAGTATATTAAACACCTTGCAAACAGAAGCTTCTCTTATCTGTTTGATTTCGACGAAAATTTATGTCATTACATGAACTAAATTAAAAACAGTACTAAAATTATCTTATATTTTTTTGTTCATTATAAAATGATTAAAACAAACTTGAAAATTCCGTCCCCTTCAGAAAGTGCTATTCGCAACAAATAAATTAATAAAATATATTTATTTTTCAAATATCTATCCGAGTTAAACTATGAATGATTAACTAAATTGTCACTTAAATAAATTCTAATTTTTATCTCATAAATTCTATAAACGATTGAGGCGCCCTTGACAACGACTACTGAAGTTTTTGTTTTTCTTAGAGTTTGATCTGAGCAGAAACCTTTCTCAAACAACTACAAATTTATCATCATTATTGAAGCCAGCCGTAAAATTTACATTGACCTAAAAGTAGTTCAGTTTAGTTTTGTTATTTTGAAATAACTAAATTCAACTCAGTGTTATAGATTTTTGTAATATTTTCTAACATATATTTATGTTTGTAGCTATTTCTGTATTCTAATATTGTATTCCGTTTTATAATATGGAGTAGATGTGACATTTCGTATACAATACTAAATAATCTCCAAGGCCCACAATCAAGGGCCTTTTTAGAAGCAAAACGCAAACTCTCAACTAACACAAGCGTTATGACTTTCCTGGTTATTATGAAGCATATTATTATGAGCGTCGGTGGCTCAGAGGTTCAAGCACTTGACTTCTAATCTACAGGTCCTGGGTTTAAATCCCCATGTACATGCATTCTTGATTTTTTGATTTTCATTTGTACATAATTAATCCCATGTTCTTCGTAAAAATTCAAGTATTGTTAGTTATTGATGGTGACAAACATTATTATTTTGTATTAAATTTTATTAGTAACATAATAGTCAATACAAATAATACAAGCACTATCAACATTTAAGGTAAAATAAGGCATCATTTCTGAAATTATTGTACTCGACCATAATTGAATTAATAAGGTATTTTCACTGCAACGGCCGTTCAATTTATGTATGAGAGGATTATTTAAACTATCGCCAATATTGTTATCGCAGCTTTTGTAGCCTTCCATAGAGCTCGGAATCGAAATAACAAATAATGTAACAATTATTTCACTTGTTCCCTAGATATCGTCTAGAATTCAAACAAATATAAATCTAATTGTGCAATATATTTTTTCTGTTCATACTTGTAAGACTTCTAACTCGAATTTTAAACTCTTCTTTTCTAGTCGCCAAAGGCACGTTGAATAGAATCTAAAGAAAAAAGGCGAAAAATCGAAGACATGTAAAATCCATTACCAACGAAGTACACAACACGCTTTCTATAGAGTGCTTCATTTAACCTCAAACAATTTTGAATTTTTGTGAAGTCATATTAAGTCGCATGTAACTCTATTTTCGTAATAGCTTTATGTTAACTATCTGAAAAAGTCGAAGTCAAAAGTAAGTCAAAAGCTAAGTATGAAGTTATAATGGATGTTAGCACCCATCCATCTAAACTTTAATATTACTAACAAGTAAGATAGATATACGTTTAAGAAAATCCACAATCTCATGGTTCAGACAAAACAAATGTGATATTAAGGGAGAAAGGATTCGGGCTACGGAACGAAATACTGCCATTTAATATTGGACTTAACAAAACGATACCAATAATTCTATTGATATTAACGCCTGTCGGGGCAACAGTTTATCTTAGTTACCCTTATTAATAACGATTTATTATATGCTATTATTATTTTGTGGTTCACTAGCGCAATAAAACAAATTAACTGATAAATTTACTATGCCAAACATTTGTTTAAATCATCGTTACTATGGTGTTAGATATATTTTTTGATTATTTTTTTATTAATAATCGTGATTAAAACATTATTTTAATAAATAATAGTAAATTGTCATTGATCTGATCATCATATAGAAATAATGTAGCATGTGAATGTGCTGTGTTACCAATATTTGTTTTAAAAACTTTCTGTAAGTTTGTTATTTTATTGTGACGGTTAAATACCATTGTGATGGCTTATAACCCAAACTGAATCGATTTTGAAAAAATGTCATTATATCCGTCTTCTTTGTCATAGTGTATATAACTTCATTACTCCCCTATAGTGAAAATAAGAATTGAAATTCTAAAAAAAAAATAAAGAACCGAGTTTAAATCCCACTTGCCAAAACTTTTTTTCATTTATATCGTCATCGATTAGATTAGGTATTACGGATTTTTTAGTTTTAATTAATTAAATTTAGAATAACAATTTGTATTTATTAAGGTTTACAGTAATAGAATTAGTAAATCATCCTAGCAATATAGCATAAGTGATATCTGCAGTATGCTGTATTACGCGAGTGGATCAGATAGACGTGTTGAGTGTGTACTCTATTAGTAACGCTGCGGTCAAACTTGATTCAAGATGTGCACTACAAGGTGTAGTGTCAACTCTGGTATGCGGGACATCAATTACTACATGTTTGATTTACTGTACTGTAACCAATAGCAATACAAATTACACGGAAACCTCATCAATCTGTAATGTAACAAACCAAATTATTAAGTTGTATTGAAATTACACAAGTTATTTATAAGTTGTTTCTCCGTTTAACAATTTTTTTTCTATAAATTCATATTGACTTGGTTTATTCGTCATTTAGTTTACGATTCTTTTATAAATGTACAGTTAATTTAGAACTAAAGTTTTGATTAAAATATAAGTGACATTAATATCACTTAAGTTATTTTTTTTTCATCTCATAATTAAGTGTTCTTTACTTCAAGCTGTAATAGCACACAAATTAAGTGACCAAACTACATGTCCTATTACCGTTGTTATTTATAAATCCAGTAAAAAAATCTTTCCTCGTCCTCACGCTTCTGTTACAATAAGAATAAGCCGAGGCATATTTTTTTCACGGCGCCATTTTCAGCTTCAAATAAAAGTCGAAATAAATGCCACTAGACATTCGGGCTTTCTCAAGCAAATACCGAAAAAAATCTGTTTCGTATCAAAAGCGTTACTGTCTTTACTTATTCAGAGTTCCGTAGAATATTTTATTGTACACAATATCAATAGTCAAAATCACTGCCATACAAAAAATATTTTTTTTTGCGACCAAGTATTTAGTTTTAAATATTCAGTAATACAAAAAGCTAAATTCGCTCAACATCGAACATACGGTAAATTCTAAAGAACTATAGATTAAAAATGTTCAAGTTATTAAAAAAAAAACCACTAGATATAAAATCACTAAACACTATTGTGTACTCTAAAAGCAATAGCGATTTGTTGCAAAACCGAAGCAATAAATCTATATTTTTCTCCAACCAGACTAAAGCTATAAATTCCATACCGGAATACGAGCAGCGCGTATGCTCGCAAAATAATAAATTCTATGTGCCTCACGCACGCCCTTCTCAAATTCACAAAGCTATGGCCAGCCAATATTCATTGAAAACATAA
Source organism: Papilio polytes (assembly GCF_000836215.1). Lineage (NCBI taxonomy): Eukaryota > Metazoa > Arthropoda > Insecta > Lepidoptera > Papilionidae > Papilio > Papilio polytes. The sequence continues at coordinate 329,684 of NW_013524823.1, forward strand.
AAACTAGTTAGACTATTTATAATTAGCTACAATTTTAGCGTAACATAAAATGTAGTGTGTTACCTTTTAAGCTGAGTTGGATATTATTAAATCAATAAAGATGTAACTGGCTGATCTCCACTGGTAAATCTATAATCTATTTCTGGCAGTATTCAAAGCTATGTTAGAACATCAACAATCACGTTGTGCTAAAAAAAAACTTAACAATTTTTACGTGTATTTCGGCAGTGGACACACACGTTTACCAAAGTGGATTTTTCATAATTTCGAACCTAAGATTAATAAGACAAATTAAATGAAAACATGCGAACATCGGAGTATTTGGGTTATTTGCAGAAATGAAATGGTATGACTATATGAGGCGGTTACTTTAAACTATTTTTGTGCGTGTACGATAAGTTGTTTATAGGGCCGAACCTTTCGTTCTTATATCTAAATGTTTACGAGCATCCCTTTTATCGACTTGAAATAGGTTGTAAAATTGAGTGGTGAATTTCATAAATTATTTCTTGGTTTTGTCGTCATAAAACTGTTTACTGGTTTTTCGACACAGTTTTTGTTATATTCTCTAATAAATGTTGTTTTTTATGTTCACAGGCGCGGTCTTCGATAAAACCACGGACGAGATACAAGAAGCGTTCAAGCTCGCTGTAATACAGTTCTCAAATGCGAACAGAACACGCTGGGAGTTTCAACTCTTTGTTGATGTTATAAACACAGCAGACGCCTTCAAGTTATCACGACTCAGTAAGTACACTGTAATATAATCAATATCATAAACACATTGATAAATAATGTATCACAATGTCATCATCATCATCACCAGCTCACTATAATATGTCCCCGACGAGGAGCTCGGAGCCTACCCGAACTTAGGGTAACTAGATCATAGTCAACCACGCTGGCCCATTGCGAGTTGGTTGACATCACACATATCTTTGAATTTATTTGCCGATATGTGGAGGTGTCATCACGACGTTTTAATTTACCGTAAGAACACTGGGTAAAAATAGCTTGTATCGGATTCGAATCTATATCGGTCTAGTGGGGGGTTTCAGATCTTTTTATATCGATTTCAGAAATTGTTTACCTGTTTATGGTATTTGTACCGGTCCCTTTAGACATAGATAATAGACAGTAAGTCCCTTGAGGCCTAATTTAAAGTAGTACATGATAACGATTTGAATAATTACTCAAAACTAACTTTTTCTTCTAAATTTATCTAAGCTTGTTACTTAACGTTTTTCTTACTAAAGACTTTTGAAATACTCTTAATTAGATTAATAGCAATATACAATGTATTACTCTCGCTAAAGTATTAACGAAGGATCTATAGAATTGCTTTGCGTATACTGTTAACAATATTGAATTGAATAGGACAATAGCTGTACTCCAGAGGCATGCTGCGATTGTAATCATTATTTACCCAAGGGGTACTAACTTATTATTGGAAACTACTAAAAATGTTTATTTTCATTCCCTTTTAAAAAAAAATAAGATTTGTTATTCGAAAAATTTGCAACTTAACTTAGATTTCACTTGTTTGAAATCTAACTTAAGATTAATATAAGACTTGTCATTGGCTAAACTATCAACTCACATCTGTCGGTTTTGAGTGCCGAAACATTATGTCGTCTCTTTGACATTTTGCACAATTTACATTCAATTATTTAAAAAAATATTTACACTATATTTCATGCAAATAACTAATTGTTGAAATCATAAATTAAATACCAAGTAATTAAGAACATTAAGAGCGCAGGCACACCTTTTACTAAAGTATCGCACAATTGTTTAGTCGCGTTTTGATTCCTATGAACTTATGGAAGTGCGCACACTACTCGATTTTTACTAGTGCAAGTACACAGTTGAATGGGCTGCGAAACAATTGATAATCGCACAACCGTTGTATGATAGTTTAGTCAAAGGTGTGTCCCCGCTTAAAGAAATTAAAAAAAAAACATTTTTAGCAAATATGCAATAGATGCCACATCGCTTGATTTAATAGTTTTAATTTACTTTTATAAGTCAGCAATTGCAGCAGCAATATTTGAAATTGTACAGCGAATAACACGATCGGAAGGCGAACGAAGGAACAGACAAAATGACTAATTAATTTTAAAAAGCTACAAGTTAATTAAAAGCTAAAGTTTCCACTTCATGAACATTAGTAATTCAGGAAATGAAATAGGTTTAAAAAACAATTAAGTCATAAAAATGAAACTTAACATTTTCTTTGCTGTACTTTTACCGAGTGTTTTTATTAAAGTGAAAATTTTCTTACGTTAACAAAGAACCGCTAATAACCTTTAGGAAATTAGCTTTTAAGTAAATAAAAAATAAATGACTATTTACCTACGTATAATACTTTATATTGGTTCGTTTAACACTAGACATATCTCAAAATAATAGCAAATGCTTTCAGCTGTCATTATTAAGGTTGATATTTCAATGTTTCCTACCTCAGCCATTTTGCCTAAAGCCGGATTAACAACGTTTGATCCAGAGTTATATGTAATCCAAAATTAGTCTTGAACAACTTCCGAAGAGCGTCTATTATTAAAGTCGATTTGAAAGTACGAACTAAATTATTTGTAGAAAATAACATTTGTAAATGAGAACTGTTTACTAGTGACAAAAACTTGATTTTGTTAGCGTTTTGTTTCACCTTGCATTACCATTTCTAATTTTGAGATTGATAACAAAAGTTTGTGTGTACATAACATTTTAGATTGCTTAGTTAAAAACTGTCAGTTTTTTTTTTAAACGATTGATGATTGAAAAAATGTATATACGTATTTACAAATTATGGTATTACACGTCTTTGTTTCATATTGTTCATATTATTATAATAAAGATATTTACCAAAGTAGATTATTAAAAGGTTGTTTACAGGCCGCCAACAGCTGAGTCAAAGAGTCAAACCTCACAATTTCAAACTCTATTGTAAGGTTTGACAAATTTTTGCATATATGCACACGCGACGTGAAATAAAGCATGTTCGTCCTCTCTGCTACCATTCTCGACGATTATGCAATTCAGCTTTTTCAAACTATTTTCAATTCGTCCGTGAATAGCTTAGGCAAAGCAACGTTCACGTCCGCTTGTTTAGGCTGTCCCTAGTTCGCTGTACTATGTGTTTTGCCAGACTGTATAATGCCAGTCAATTTAGCATTCATTTCAACATTCCTTTAGTAGCCTATTGAATTTGTATTACAAATAAAGGTCGGAAAGTAATGTAATGAAATTTTAAATTAAATAATAAAAAAACATCTTTGATCATACGAGTTACTAGTTGTTGCTCCCGACTTCGTTCACGTGAACTCTAGCTAGACAATGTAGCTTTCTAATGGTGAATGAATCTTTGATATCGGCCAAGTAGTTTATGAGTTATTTCAATACATACATAAATACAAATCTTTCCTTTTTATGATTTTTGACCGACTTCCCAAAAGAAGGAGGTATTCAATTCGACGGTATGTCTTTTTTTTTTTTTTATGTGTGTTACGGCATAACTCCGCCGCTAGTGGACCGATTTGGATAATTCTTTTTTTATCCGAAAGGTAATGCTTGCAGGTGGGTCCCATTTTTTTGTTTAATTTTTTAATATAGATATAGATACTAGTATAGATTATACTTATAAAGATATTTCAAACAACTATTGCTTAACTAAGATTGTCCGATGATCCGACGCTGAACCGTTCACTTTTATACAATTTCGATTTAGTGAAAGTATTATGTAATCAATTACAAACGATGACTGCACTATCTACGTGCAAGTATTGCGTTCTAATATGTTGTCTTGAAATAAACATGATTGGATTAATAACTTACGACGCATTTTTATATATTATTTCGATTAGATTCTGTGCAAGATACGTTTAATTTTGTGCGGAATACGTTACGCTGGGTCTGAATATGCGTCAGTTGCCCGCAGTGCAAAACGAGGTTGAGATAAAATGCTTGTATGTATTACAGTTGTTTTACGTATATATAGATGTACATACTCGCTAATATATACATTTCTTTTTATATTTTATATATTATAATAAATCTATAAATTCACATTATTTTTTATACCTAATTTTTTTATTTGTACTCTAAGTCAATAATAAATATTTAGTTAATCTTATACGACTAAGTTTTCAGATGTAAGTAATATTGAAATTAATTAATGCTAAGTATTACACATACAGTAAACAGGGTAAACGCTAAGTAAAGATTGGGGGAGACTAAAAATTCCGGATTTACAGGTTTTTAAACCCTTTTTATGAATAACTCAAAATCTGTAAAAGATTAAAAAATGGAACGATATTAAAGACTCGTCTTAAATATCGATGTCAAGTCATTAACCGACACGTTAAGCTACCCTTTATAGCTTAGGGATTTAAAAATCGAGTCGTCTTAGTGGGATTTTTTCACGGGGCCTCATTTAAAACAGCGACTCGAAGATAAAAAGGGACTGAGCGCGTTCGTAGAGCGCGACTTCCTGATCAAAACACGTCGGAGACTAATGACGGCTTCGCGAATTTTTATGGGGGATTCCTCTACTTGGGCCCCACTGTTTGTTCGAAGATATCCATTAAATTTCTTCCCTCGAGCGACACATTCTTAGTAAGTTGCGACTAGACTAGCGGGGTCTATATTTTTTTATAAAAATAACCAGCTTTCGCCCGCGGAAATGTTCGCGTGGGATTAAAAAAAAACAATAGTGAGCAGCCTAGGTATTCTTCCAGACTACCCTCCATATCTAAACCATATTTAATCGAAATCTGTTCAGCCGTTTAGGCTACAAAACTTTAACCAACATCCAACCATCCATCTAAACTTTCGCATTTAAGTAAAATTGTTTTTTTTTGAACATTTTTATTCTACAACCTAACTGCGGGTTTGAACAAGAAAGTACAAGTTGGTTAACAAAATGCTAGTAACTAAAAATGCTTTAACTAATTGGTTAGGAAATGATACTAGAAATTCTGTGGAAATGTAATTGGATGTTCTTATTTCAAAATACGAAGCGAGCTATTTAAGGTTGCCTTGAAAAGAGCATAAGCAGGCATTTACTCAAGGTATAAAATCAGCATATAATATTTTCTAATTTCGGTACCGGTGTATCTGGCAACTTGCCAGATTCAATTTAATCTTTGTAGTGCGCATTGTGGTCAATTTTGCCACGTTTTCTCGATTCGTGTGCATTGCTGCCGGGTACCGCTCACCGATCTAAACAAATATCATGAAAGATTACTGCGCATGCTTTGATCTTAAATGCGGTTTTCATCATGATGTCAAATTCGTGTTTATTATCTACTATCTTTCGCCCGCGACTCCGTCCGAGTCGAATTAAAAAAAAACAAAAGTGAAGAGCCTATGTGTTCTTCCAGACTATCCTCTACATCTACACCAAATTGCATCGAAATCCGTTCAACCGTTTTGTCTAAAAACTTTAACAAACATCCACCTATATATATAAACTTTTTCATTTATAATATTAATGTGATTTTAAAATAACATACATACACTCTAAAGTTATGAAATTGCTTATTATGATTTTAAAAAGACAAAATGAAAGTTCTACTTTAATTGATCAAGCGTATCGTAAATATTTAAATACTAATAAATAACTATTAAGTTAGTAAATAATAACAACAAACTACTTAATGTAGTCTTACAAATGTGCACTTCATAGATAAATGCTTACCTTCACTTAATCCAGTTAAACAGAGTTTCCGGTGAGTACCTGTACTTAACAAACTTAGTGTTTCGGTATCATTGGAGGCCAGGTCGGTACGTTTGCAAACATTATTCTCGGCAATAATCTTGCCAAGTCAGAGGAAACTAATAAGTCACATGGTTTAGGACGTCACTCACACAATACTCAATATATGTTGTGTGAAAATTATCATTATGTTAATACATGAAGGAAGAATTGTGTACATCTTATGAAGGAATTTGAGCGAACGTGTAAGCGTATTTGACCGAATTAAGGAGGAGATGGCGTGCATAAAACTACTATTACTATAACAATACGTACGTTTTCTAATTAGAGTTATTTATAGTTAGTAATAATATGTTACACGAAAAGGCGGGACTTCCTATCATAGTAGCTATAGAATTCTTAAATGGAAATCTCAACATTAGGGTAACTTGTAAATCTATTATTACACCTATATATCATTTTTATTACATATATTTAATATATACAAAATAAGCCACATAAAACTTTAATTTTCTTTTTCTAATGTATGCATTATTCGCTCTTGAAAATGCGACTTGACAAATCAATTGGAAAGTCTAGCATCTGAAATCTACTACAGTACTATTACATGTGGTGTTTACGCTAACTCGAAACAGAGTCACAGATACTAATTTGCTCTAAACTTCAACGTCGACACACTTCCAATCTTGGTAGGGAAGTACGCAATAATTTGACAACTTCAAACTATCATTTAGGCTCTCGTGACACGAAACAGATGTCGCTTGTGGTAAATAAATTACAGTCTAGAGCTTGAGTGACTCGATCGTTATAGCTACCGTATTTATTATGCACGCTTTTTAGTACCCGTTCACAACTGCTATTATGAAATAATGGCAATTAAGAAACGGTTTCATTTTAAAAAAAAATAATTACTCAGAAAATTATTATAGTTTTTTCAAGAACCAGACTAAAAGATAGACATTAAAGTTGATTGTGTAATTATTTTAAAAATACATATAAAAAATGAATAATAATAGAAATAGAACATAATATTAAAAATGTAATCTTTTATGAAAAAAAATCATAACTACAGTGCTGATAATAAACTCGAACTCAGACGACATAGATTAAAATGTAATAAGCTTAATATTACGAATATATGTAACATTTGAAATGAAAGTACTTTCAATCTCTAGCATATTAAACCTCTTATCCCAGAAGGGATTTTGGCAACAAAAAGTAAATCATATCGGATTTATATCAAACAAACTAACAAAAATCTGATATTACAATAAAAATATACTCTATTCTACTTTCCGCTTTTTTAGTAACTTAATACATATGAACGAATAATCCATGGAGTTTAATTAAATAAAAGCAATGTTAGAGCGTCAGAGGCTCAGTCTTGGGTTCAAATCCCGCCATGTACCAATGTGATTTTCGATTTTTCGAATTTTAATATGTACATAATTTACCTAACGCTCTTACGGTGAAGGAAAACATCATGACTCAATCTGCACATATCGGCGAAGAAATTCAAAGAAGTGTGTGAGATAACCAATCCATACTTGGGCGAGGTCGATGGCCTAGTCACCCTAACTTAGAGTAGAATCTAAGCCGCTCGGTGGGGACGTTTAGTAATCTGATGATGTGATGATGAATAGTGACAGTAAAAGAATAATATTTTAATATTTATTATTAGAGAATTGGTATTTAAAATAATTATAGACATTAATTTCTCACAGAAACAGAAACAGAGGTGACCCTACTAAATTGTTAATTCACAATCTTCACCTTACCCTGTAGTCGAAGGACGTGGGTGCTTAGTGAGAAATTTCATTAATTTTCAAAAGTTAAATCAATTTACGGACTTACGAAGTTTAAAAGTGAACTCAGTCCATAAACTGTCAAATTTGAGTAATGAATACTTTACAGGAAGGCAGCATTAGTCAGATCTTGTAACAGCGCGATTTTACGATGTAATCTAAAATAAGGGTTCAACAATCAATCTTTTAAATCTCTTTGTTCCTATTCTAACAAAGAAGTAATAGGTTATGTTAAATGGAATACATACCTAATTTTACATTTTATTAAAAAAAAAACTGTTTTAATCAACAACTGTGTAGAGTAATCCAAACAGTCCAAAAATCCAATGGCACTTAGTTTATTTAAGGAAACTAGAAAGAAAATGTTTTTTGGGCAAAAACTTTTTTATTAAATCTTTTCAGGCCACGATAGCCGGTTTTGGGTCACTACTCACAACATTAAAACCTTCTAGGTACCGTCTGCTTTAATAGATTTGGATAAGGCCTTTATTGTCCTTAAAGTTTTAAAAGTGAAATTACATTGATTTTAAAATGTATTAAGTAAAAACATTTTATATTAAATTTATTTCTTAGCCGCTGTTTTTTTTTTAATTAATGTGTTTAATTTGTATTTAAATGAACCGATTTAACAATTGCAAATGCAATAAAAATATGATATCAAAGGAGCTTAAGAAATAATTTCGACATTTTTAAACTTAACTAAAAAATGTATATTAATATCGACATATCTTTCATAAGCATTAAAAATATTTAATACTATATTTTAGTATTTAATTTATTTAAAGATAGAACCTGGACAAAAGTAGCGCGGTCACGATCTCCTGTGGATAGGTATTCACATAACAATGCATAGTTATTGGGAAAGAGGTGCTGCTCGACCGTGGAGGTATTTGGGTCTTGGAGAATTTTAAAAGGCATGCGGATGGGACGCCGTGAAACCAGGATGGTGGAATATGCGTATTGTTTTCTATGTTTACATTTATCTTGAAAAAAACAAACGAAATATTCTTTGTAGGATTTATTTTGTACCATATACGGGTTAAATAATTAATTTTCTTTGCACAGTTTGTTCGGAGATACCAAGAATTTTTTTGTAAACCAAGACATACATTGTTTTTATTTGTAGTATAAATTTTTAAATAAAGGAGAAAAAGTTAAAGAATTTAAAATGAGGTGACATTTTACTATCTTACTAATATTATAAATGGATGGATGGATGTTTTTAGACTTTGTATCCTAAACCGCTGAACGGATCTTTATAAAATTCGGCATAGATGTAGAGGATAATCTGGAAGAACACATAGGCTACCTAGTTTTGTTTGTTTTTTCTATTCCACGCGGACGGAGTCGCGGGCGAAAGCTATTTTTTAAAATAAAGAGAAAAAAGTTGAATTCAGAATGTCCTCTATTTAACTATAGATCTATAAAAAAATCATGCTAGCATTTGAATTTGCAAGTACTAATCCTAGAGTCGAATTCGCCAACATCATTAAACGTGAATAAACAGCTCATCCCAATCATGAGAACCCGAGTGTGTTATTGCCACGCCAAGGCAAAATTTAGCAAGGAAGAGATATGAGTAGCAAAGCACCCCATTTAGGATGAAAACGGTTCCTTCAGGCGTTAACTGAGTAAACATGGTCTTAACTAAATATGGATTACTGTATATTAAAATGTAGTTTAAGCCTTTGCAGTCTAAGATACGGGATGGGAATTTAACAACCTCTTCTGTTATTTGACAGAGACGTGGAACATAGTAGTGTCTAGTTAAATATCACTTTAAATTTAGGAAAAAGGAAACGATAATTTTATGTATGTGTGTAGCGATCGATATCTCGTAAAGTATCGATCACACAGTTTGTAAGTTACAAAATGTTAATAATTTTGACGAATAAATTCCAGTTATTGTACGTGTTTAAGTCAAAATTAAAGCCAAAATTTAATTTTGAATGGTGTTTATTTTATTAGATTTTATTAGACAAATTAAAAAAATGTTAACTCATAAACAGGGCAAATTTAACATAATTCGTAACAAACAATTTTAGCCTACTTAATAAAATCATAATTGGCTCGTGGAAGGGATTATTGTAAGAAAAAAAAACATCGAAATGTTTTAATACGTTTTTTCTTCATAAATTAAGAGGCTTAAGTACTTCACTTGTGAACGATTCGAAGTGGATCTTGCTTCACGGAACGAGCAATCGTCCAACGAACATTTTCCTCGTTATTAACATGTTATATTTTTCAAGAAAACGCTTCTAACGTATGAACAACTTATTCTTGATGCCTACATATACACTTCTCATTGTTATATCTTATTTTTTAGGTAAAATAAATGGTTAGGCAATTACCAACTTAACACATAAACAATATGATAGTCATATTGCTAAGAATCATGTCTAAATATTACATTACTATATACGTTATTATAAACTACAACTAATACAATAATTGTAATAATCAATCTAGAGCATCTATTTTATGATCACATTTAAGAATCCGCAAACAATAAAAAATCACACATCATGTAGTCGATAGATACAATTCTTAAATTAAATATTTAAACTAGTTGTGCTTTAAACTTTTAGTGGATTATAGTAATTGATGAATCAATGATTCGTCCAATAAAAACAATATGCCGTGGAATAGAATGTATTTGGAAATAAATCGATTTTAAGTTTAAGAATAATAAGCCATCCCTATGCACTGCAATGCACACCGACTACATCACAGATACTTTGCGCTTAGTGTAATTTGCATGCCCAGTCGCTGTTCTATTCAAATACAAGATACTGCTGAATTTTAACGTACATCTATAAAGAAATTTAATCCACCAACTTACATAAGCACTAAAAGGCAAATAACTGAAACAGCATTGTAATGTTTTAAATAAATGTTCAGATGTAAACATAAATCCTTTATCGATTCTGAGCTAAAAGACTATTGACTCGATATTCTTGTGGTGAAAAACATAGAACTTTTTTTTTATTTCTCCAGCCAAAATGGTAAAGTCGATATTTTAATAACCAAATAACGTTTATAATATCATTACAAATAAATAAATAATATATCCTTACAGGCAAAAAAAAAGTTAGATGTCTTAGAAATAAAATTAAAGAATTCTCTATTTGTATTACAAATTACAGCTATATACTTTTTTCGAAAATATTTATTAAAAGGTGCAAAAGTTAAAAAAATATGTACTGTAGAAAGTAACTCGTGTATAAACATGCGGGGGTTTAATGACTTTGAGATAAAAATGAATAAGGTAGTCCATTATAATATAAGAAGGTAAAGGACGCGAGTTGATATGAAAATAAAACAGGCTGTAGTTCACTTTAAAAAGATAATTTGCATGAAAATTATGACAGAACACGAGCAAGCCACCGGAGCTTTATTGTGGAGCGGCGAATATTGCTCGACGGTTGCCCGCGGAGCGGAAGCATTAAGGATCTATATGAAGCTGGATACACCATTTTGCATTATAACACTACTGCGAATTTTACACTTTATACAAAACCAGCAATGGATGTAGTAGAAGAGATAATTTCGCTTTCCAATTATCGAAAATCGTACTGCCACCAAAAGAGTTATAATTTAGCACACATGAACATTTTCTTGCTTTGTCATGTTTTTTAATTTCATTGTGTGCTACAATTTACTTCGATTAAGATAGAAAATTAATGTCCTCGACCAACCAAAATTAAGCCTTAAAAAACTATGTATCGATATTCAACTAATAGCCGGTTTACTAGCTACTTTTAAATATTCGTTAGTGTTGTTGGTTCGATAAATGGAATGCGTTTCTGAATTACGTAACTTAAGTTTTACTGCGTTGATACATATTTCAATTAGTCGCTAGGTAATCTAATCTAACTAATATTATAAATGCGAAAGTTTAGATGGATGGATGGATGGATGGATAGATGGATGAATGTTTGTTAGCGTTTGTAGCCTAAACGGCTGAACGGATCTCCATGAAATTTGGTACAGGTTTAGAGCATAGTCTGGAAGAACACATAGGCTACATTTTATCCCGGGAATAGTTGCGGTTCCCGTGAGATTCATTAATTTAGTTTTTTAATGTTTACTCGATCGTTCTGCAACGGTTCAACATATCTTATTGAAATTTGGCACAAATATAAAACAAAGTCTGGAGTACACATGGGATAAGCTTCATCCCCGATAAGTGTCCGGTTCCCGAGGGATACGTAGCTTTTTGTATTTTATATAGTTCGTATGTTTTCTAATGCCATGCGGATGAAGTCGCGGGTGACAGCTCGTTATCAAATAAATGACAACTTGAGGAACATAACATAAGTCGGTTTAAGCTTATTGACAGTACTTACCTGCTTATGGAAAATACGAATTTAATCGTTTTTAAAAGATATAATGCAGACATTTAAGTAAAGTAAAGTTACCATTACTGTAGTGAAAAGAAAGAGAGAAACTAACATGAAGTTCTTACTAAACTTGATGGAATTTGAGAAGTTACTTTATATCTTTGCGACACATTTACCGCTGAGCTTAGAGGAAAAAGCCACCGAATAGTGCGTCCCTACACAAACAAAAACTGTTCCATTACTTAAGAGTCACTTTACGGAAGGACTGTACTTAAGTTGGAATTTAATACAATTGATATCGATTAATTTTGTCTACGTTTTAAGTACATGTGCGTTATTTTGTTTACGTACGTTTTGCGTTTACAATAAGGTATTTATAAAAAGCATCAGCATTTGTCGTATATATTTTTCTATTTAGGTAATATGTAGTAATGTTTATTACTTCTTCTTCGCCCATAAAAATAACGTATAATTTTTATGTAATTGTAAATTTCAAATGTAATTCTATGTTATTGTCATTCTAAATTCTTATTCAAGTATTCGTTTCGGATAACGGCAAATACAATTCAAGCGATTTTGAATCTTTCGCCAAACTGAAAATAGCTTATCCAACCGAACTTCTGTTCTTTAATTTCATGGCGCTTTTTTAGACAAATCTTAGTCCAGATGGTAGCAACAGTAGTAACTAATTTACTAGTAGCAAGATTTATTTTAAAACCAATTACGTTTCAAATATTTAATTATAATACAAACGCAATTTAGACAAAAGCTATCTAAAGTTAAATGGAGAGAATACCGGTTACGAAGTAACGTTATAAGGACTAACAGTTTAGAGGCGAGTATCTGAGGGTAAGGCGTCTGTGATGCTAGGAAACGTGACCCGCATGCTCGTATCCCCTGCGGCCACACCGACGATATTTGCTTTTTTTTATTACCGCATCCATATTTCAACAGGAATACCCTCAACAATATTTGGAAGTAGTGAGAGCACTAATGCGTGCGTGGCGGGAAAGATGATTCAAAGACCCCTTTTCAATATTCCCAGCGAGATACAAAAAAAAACGCAATTGAATTGTTAAGAGGAATAAAGTTCGCAACTTTATAAAAGTAACATGTTTTAATTGAGGTAATTTAATGCTGAACCTAAAGGTGGAACTTAGTAATAATTGTTATTTAGATACAAAGATAGATGTTTAGATAATCTAAGTACAATATAATATGTAATATTAAGTCAATTTAATTATCACTTTATTTTCTTTTTTAAATATGCTGAGTTTCCATTTAGTTCTAAGCATTAATGAAATAAAAATCGTTTAAAAAAAACATACGGCCGTTCCGATTACGCTTCGCTATATGTATAAGATTTTAGAAGAAAGGATTTCAAAATTAAATCTCTCCAGTTTCCTTGCGCTGCCGGAAATTAAGGTCCGTTGCAATAAAGAACTGTTTATTCTGTGAGTTTTTTTTTCTTGTAATAAATTGTAAGTTTATTGGCGTTTCGTAGACTTAGAACTAATCATATAGTAATACACTCCGGTTTCTTGATTTATAATTGTAATGTAATTCTTTCCTAAATGTGGAAAAAAAGAGGTTAAAGAAGACACATAAAAAGTGATAGAGCGTTGCTAAAGCAAATGACAACATCTCAAATATAATTTTCTAGAAACTCTAAGCTACAGGTGTTAATACACATTTGTTAATTTATTAAATACACCTACTATATTTCTCCCTTACATTTCTCATATAGATAAATTTGTAGATAATATTCCCCAAGTAATAGAGTAACAGTGTAACATTAAACATAAATTAAGGTATATAAATCAAGTTGTACTTACTACTGGAATACGAACTTGGAGTAACTATTGACTGAGTTTATCTCCCAACTACCTACGTTATAACTGCAAACTTAGTGCTTGAGTAATATCAAATATTCAAGTCTTACATTGTCACATTAATATTCCCCCGCATTTCTTGTTAAAATAAATCCCACTAAAGACGCAATTAGATAATCTGTCTCAGAAATGTGTGAACGAAAATGTGAAACAATGACTTTCTCGATAACAGGATGACCGATTAGAAATATTTCATTGTCAGAAGAAGATTGGAGAAGCATTCATTGGGAAAAAACGGACACAAAGGCTTCTTTTACAAACAATTTTAGGATAAGTCTCTAAACATTTCGGAAATATTTTATCAATTGTATAAACTTTTGTTTCTCTATTAAACCTCGATTTTTTAATTTATTACTTCGAACAACGATTATAATTAGTCAAATTAATCACTATTGTAATGTAAAAAATACTTGCAGTGTAGAAGTAAAAATTTTCGACGTAAATAAAACTAATGCTTTAGGTTAACATATTTTAAAACAAGCAATCGTGTAAAGATCTATTTGAAATAGGTTTAGCCACAAACGTTACAAGCAGAGTAACGGAAAAATGTATAGAGAGAAAAGTGTATTGTAGGCATTTGATTGTACCACATAGCTAGGGGAGAATAAAAACAGAGCCAGCCTTCTGTAGAAACGAGGGCAATTAGAGTCAGCTCCACAAAATAAGGGTACCCGTTGATTAAGTTGTAAACTATTTGAAAGCAATGACAAGTATCCCCTTGTCAGTACAGGATTGTGAAGGGTGAAATTGTAAACGCCGGTCAATTAGGTGGATAACAATTCGTTTCGAATTCTATATAAACAACTGGATTTAAATGAAGAAGCTTTGTTTATCGCCTACGAAATTTTAGTAATGTTATATCTATACAAGTATCATTTATTTAACGTCCTTTTCCACTGTCCAATTGCACGGTTTATAATTAAACAATACAGTGGCGTTTTAAATCGTTTAAGGAAATCTCGAGTCAATAACATTTTAACCTTGTAGTACTACTGTTAATAAATTGTAATAGCGTTGTTTTGCAGATATCAGCCATATTTCTCTTAACCAGGATATTCGATCTTTCAGAGTTGCCGGGTTCCCGCGGTCTGTAAAAAACAAACAACCTACGTTAGACTATGTTTCATAATCTAGATAAATAAACATTACTAATGATAACAAAAATAAATGAGAATTTTACAAAGGTGATTTTCCTAGTCATTATGTAATTGACAAAACAATACATATTGCAGTAGCAAAGTTACACGTAACAAAATTCGTAAAAATATAATATTTTCTTGTATACTAATTTAATAAATCTTAAACAGACACTACTTCGTGGCATAGGATGTCAGCAATAACGGCATATTTTTAATAACTATTTCTTCAATATAAAGCTCTACACCACGACCCGCTTTAGGCTTTATATTTGCACGCTATTAAACTTAAGGGGTAAATGTATTTGGAAAAATAATTACATATAGGAAAGAGACCATAAGCGCCAGTAGCCTAATGGTTTGGGGTACAGACTACCGAACTTGAGGTCGAGGGTTCGAATCCCGCCATTTGACTATTGTCGTGAACCATATCCTAGCACAAGCCTAGAGCTTAGTTGCAAAGGTAAATGACAATGTTAGTAATTTAACAAAAATCTACTCTCTAGATGAATAATTTTCACAAATCTGAAAATATAAAATAAGGTTTAGGAATTTTATGCGGACGAATCCGCACGGAAAGAGATAGTATGCTATATTATAGCTAATTCTTTTGTTTCAGTTTGTAACCAGTTCAATCGGAATGTGATATCCATGCTGGGTGCAGTGATGGCCGACTCATTTGATACCCTTCACTCGTACACAAACACCTTCCAGCTGCCTTTCATGACTCCATGGTTCCCAGAAAAGGTAAATACAAATACTACAGGTTATCATTTATACGGCCATTTTGAACATGGCTTTATGAATAATAAAATAAAATTACGACTTTTAACAATAATTTAGTTATGGAAAAGCAAATCAAACGAAAGATGGATGAAATTTAAGAATCTAGAAGTTTAAAAAATATACGGCGTTGTGAGAGTTTCGTTGTTGATAATCCTAACATATAAGACAACAGAAAAATAATTAAATAGTCGTTTCTTTCTAACTTGAGTACATTTTATGCTGTGTATTCTTAACTGAAATAAATGTATTACTTGAAAAATTAAACCCCTCAATGATGTTTTAAACTTCCGTAAATACTCCGTGATTCTATTATCAAATGTAAACTGTTTACTGTTAACTAAGCCACTGTTTAGTTTACGATCTCGACAGAGTTTGATTTTGAATCAAGTTGATCTGTGTACACGTTTCTAATGTTTGCATCAGGTTCATCGTTTCACAGTAATGTACCCTGGGATAGTCCATCGTTCACGAGTCTCTCTTTATACGTACTAGCTAACGCCCGCGATTTCCTCCGCGTGCAATTAAAATAAAATCACGTAGTCTATTTATTCTTTTAGAATCTTTCGCAGTTTTAATATTAGTGGGATTGTAGCTTTCATCGCCTTGCAAAAAATAAATAATAATCATATCTATCATAATATGTAAAATAAATTAAATAACATGATTTTGTATAGATGTTTCAGCAATAGACGTCGTGGTCGATGCAAAGCTAGAAATGTACACTACATTGCACTTTATTTAACGCTTTTGACCTCGTTTGATTAGTTCAAACCCTATAGCAGTGATGGAGCTATTAAGTCCAATTAACTTACGAGTAGAATCTGCGTTACTACACAGAGATAAAAAATATATATTTAATATATAGAATAGTAGGGACAGAGAAATAAACCAAATGGTTTTTACTTGTGGTCGCCTGCGACTTTGATCTCGCACGATTTAAAGAAATCCTCGTCTGTAATATTCCTGTGTGCATTATTAGTTCAGCTACGTTCTCGTCAAAGTAGGTCCAGCCATTTCGAAAATTGCCCAAAACAAAGCAACTTGCGGACAGACAGACAAATTTCTTTTAATTGGATTGACGTCATCAGCAACGCAATTAAATAATGTTCGCGAAATGTGAATTTAATTTTATATCACATACAGACATTTCAATTTTATTTACTATATAGATGAAAATAAGAAAATTGATTTTACATATTTATGTTATTTGTAAAGTTAACTTCTTGTGGGTGTAAATACTCGTGACGCAATAATGGAATATATTATTAGTTTCGAAGATTTACGCAGCTTCGTGTACGAAGGGCCTAAGAGACAGAAGGCGTAATAAGTACGAGTATTATGTGTTTGGCAATGCGTTGGCAGGAGTCATATAACGGATAGCTTTTTAAATGGATGTAACATAACTCAAAATATAAAAGAATATAACCATAATCAAGCTAAAAGGCAGCTACATTACTGTCATGCGAATTTTTACATAAAAATGCCATTAAGCAAACGTCTAAATTTTTTTCCCCGTCTTGAATTTCAAATGGAGAATAAAATCAAATTGCGTTTGCACCGTTGTTATATAACTTTGTGCTTTGTGCTCTCAATGTTATTGGATCCACGATCACTTCTCACGACTACATACAGTTCGCACATAAAGTTGTATGAGTTCTGACATCAGGTGTTTACCGTCTCCAGTAGCGTTTGTGATAATATTACTTCACGTTACTACACTCTAAATTGAATTGGAAAGCAAACAAAAGATACTCAAACTCCTGTCATTAGAACTGAATCTATTTTAACAAATGAACCTTCTGTGAATACTTGTGTGTGTACTTGGTCGAATTTGTTACTAATATTTTCTACTACCAACGGTATGAAAAAAAAGCGGTGTAAAAGCGTTAACAGAATGTTTATTAACATCATGAAAATAGATACAATAGTTTAAGTTCTTATTAATAAGGTATAAAATATTTTGATGGCGCTTTCTTTATAAAAATGTTGTTTTAAATGTTTTAAAAATATTTTTCCACGTAATTTTAAAATTAAACAAGGACATCCCCTCAACAATTGCGGAAATGTTTGCCAACAGAACAAACACTTATTTCGAGAACACGTTGTCGTTTGCATAGCCGTTTGTAGTTTTTATTGCAAAAGGCAACCAAATTTGTCCATGTTTTCGATTTGCACGCTTTTTACTACATTTTCAGTGGTTAATATGCTTAAAACACATGTTTAATCTATTCTTTTCAATAACTATGTTATAAATATGTGAATTATTAAAAATCGTAATAGTTATTATTAGTTTTAATTTAAATCTTGGATTTGGACGCAACCTTAATCTATTAATAATCCATACCTAGATAATAAGAATGTTTGCGATATCTTTAGAGATGTAACTATTTTCGTTGAATAAGTCAAAATATTCTTTGTCTCTTTACTTTCATTCATTGTATCTCTATGCATTTTGCGCAATACAAAGCCAGTGCACGTCATTGCTTTCAGCTTTGAAATACTACTTTCCTACACAGTGTGCGATTTCCGCGCTGAGTTGACCGCAAACGTTTCCTCCAACGAAATAGCTCAAATGTACTATAAATGTTCCGAAATAGTCGACAATTATTGCGAAGTGCCGCAAAATGAACCTCACTGTTTTTACAAGTCACTTTTGTTTTATCAATACTAAATAAAAGGCAAATATTGGTTGGTCGTGAATAGCAAATATTGGAAAATGTTATTAGAATTACTAGAGTATTTAATTAAATTATTCGGAGTATTTTCACCGATGATAAAAAAGCCAAAAACAATGTAACTACATTACCGGAAGTAAGTGCGCAATTCAACCACCCGTAGCCTGAACAAACAATAAAAGAAGTCTTTCTTTTGTTTTCTGGAGTCAACAAAACAGTTCACGGTTATGAGTTTTATCTAAAGCGAAACCCACATCTCGCTCCTTAATTCAAAATCCTTCGAGCATTAGCTCTACGTAGAACAAAGAATAAACTTTCCAGTGAACGACAAGTCTCATCTGGTAAATTGTCACTTTGCGGCGTTGCTATAAAATCATTACGTGTAATTACGGCCTTTCTAGTTTCTACTGTATTGTTTTGAAAATATCAATGTTATATTTTATGTAGTTTACTTTCAGCTTTCTACAATCTGTGTCATCAACACATGTTCGTGTGTTTGCACACATTGCTGGTCGTTTTATTTATTTAAATTTTAAGTTCAATTTAATAGACAAAAATTACCGTTGGAAATGGGGTTATTCCCAACCGTCACCCCGCCCTGTCCCCACGTAGAAACAGATGATAATAAAACAGTTTTATCCATCCCACCTTTTGGGACTAGGGGACGCTTGTTTATTTTATTTATAACGGCGCCATCTATCACCGTATTGGTGATAATGGGACTAAAAGGTGGGACAGATGAAACTATTCATTCCCACGTGGAGACAGACCAGGTTGACGGTTGGTAATAATCCTAAAAATGTATAGTGAAAAGAATTTTAATTAATTTTTTCAAAGGATTCTATACTTTGTTTTCCATCGAAAACTTCGGTAGTGTATTGTGAAAATATGTTTTCAGTTACAAATGAAATATAAATTTGCAGGTGATACCGCCATCGTCCGGCCTGAAGGACTACGCAGTGAGCATGCGTCCGGATTATCATCAAGCTGTGATAGATACAATCACTTACTACGGATGGAAGAATGTCATTTTCATCTACGATTCGCATGATGGTGAGTTACTTTAATGCTTTTAATATTTCAACAGATTCGATCGGATTTCAAATACCCTTTTGTTGAAATGAACTATTTCAGATTTAATCTTATTTAGAAGTCACTTAGTCAATGAATCACTGAGTTTATCGGTCGGTCAGTCTGTCCATCAGTTAGATTTTTTTTTAATTAAGTACCGACTATGTACATTATTTTGAACGATACAAAGTTACAGCTATATGGCAGTAGATTAAGGTAATACTCGAAGGAAGTAGGAAGAGATGTATCAAGTGTCACGTTGTCAGCGATTACGTAAATATCAACATTTTTTCCTAGCCAGGTGTATTTTCCTCGATTTATGTTTTCTGCTTATTTCGCAAATTGCGTAAAAGACTTTTGATATTAAAAATTATGCTATGATTTATTTTACGGTAATTATAAAACTCCTTCGTCAATAAAATATTCATTTTAATCTGTTCACATTCTATGGTATGGTTAAATAAATTGAAATTATTAATCAAATCTCAATGTTAATTTTGTGCAGTAATTGAAAGTTAGTTAAAGTAATATAAACACAGTATTACGTATTTGTGAATTTTAAATATTTGTTTTAATAAATTCAAAGAAAATAATTCCATTTGAATATTATCAGCGTAGGTATTCCTTGAGATATTAATGCCGCCATTAATATTCCTAAGCGTGATAGGTATTAAAATGTTACGCCTTTATTTCTGAAGGAAAGAAGGCAAATTCTTTAAAGTAGTCGTGTCCGGAATGCTAATTCTGTGAGACGGGCAAAATATTTTCAGCTCTCTCGCTCGCCGAGTAATGACTGCACCGTATTTACAACACGATACCGTTTCGCAGTCCCGTCACGCAGAGCCGATTGAACCCCGTACTAATGAGTTATAAAGGTTATCTGATTACCTCTACCTATCTATTGTTCACACAAAGTCGATGTAAAAAGTGCAAACAAAGCTTTAAATGCTGTCGCCGACTTTGCGTAGGTAAAAAACTCAATTGTGTTAAGATATGGTTTACGATAACAGTCGAATAGCGGAATTCGAAGCCATGACTAGATCGGTACTAATATTCTTAAACATTAAACTATTTTCGCTTCTTAAAAAATACCTTCTACACATATAATGTGCTGAATTTATATCAGTAATTGAAGCAAATTCCGACCAATCTTCTATCAATACTCGAGTAATATTAGGTGTCAGCGGGAAACATTTCATTTCATAGATAATTTCATAACAGTAAAGATTGATCTAGAAAGAGTTGAATGGATTGTGTGCAAGGGGACATGATCAAAAAGGAGTGATGACTGAGATGACGTATGATAGAGTTATGTGGAGGACGAAAACCTGTCGCGCCGACCTTACGGGAATAGAATAAGGAGAAGTATGATGATGGGATAATGTCCTAACACACTTAAGACTTCTATTGTTTTATATAGGTTTACAATATTAATAATAATGATTGATATACAATGAACATATTGTATAAGATTATATTATATTGAATAAGCCAAAACATTAATTCTGTTATACACTAATGAGGAAAAACAATAGTGATCGATTACGACTTCGGCGTTCTCAATAGTAGTGATTAATAATCGAAATGATTCCTATTAATTAACTCAGCAATGATACGCTGCTCACGACACCCTATCAGTTGGACGGTAGAATATTATCCACTACACAATCATCCAACTATTTAATTGACGGCTGGAATTAATTTAATAATGCTTGTAATATCTCATGCTCATGTTCAAATTTTAATTACACAGCTTCATAAAGTGACTTGTCCACATGATTATAGGTAACCTAACTATATGTAAATGAATAAACCGACAACAATTAACGAACAGCCAAAACTCCTGGGTTATGAGCCTTGGAATTTTGTATAGTGGGTCACTTACTACTTAGCCGAAGACTGAATTAGGACGTTATGAATTTCATCCCCTAAAAGTGGGAGTCTTAAGTAAAATGGAGCAACTTTATTTCTTCGATAAAATTACACACAAATATCAATATATTTTTAATAAAAATTTTTAATGCATTTGGTTATATTTAACCGATCTAAAAATCGCACAGCTAGCCATAGGTATAATCTATAGTTTAGAGTGTGATCAAATATTTTATACAGTCGTTTCAAAGGTTGTTCTTTCTATTAGCTACTAGCTGTTGCTCGCGACTTCGCCCGCGTAAAATATAGCCTATGTTACTCACAGATAAATTACCTTTCTAACGGTGAAAGAATTAAACTCGGCTCAGTAGTTTTTATGTTATTTCAATATAAACAATAATACAAATCTTTCCTCTTTATATTAAATACAGATGTGTAATTATACTTTAGTTAGATTTTTACAACTACATAAAGATGACTTTAGTGAATATATTGCTTAAAACATTATTCAATCGCTACTTACAACTTTTAAGATATTTTCTTCAAGCAAAACTTCTCCCAAGAACTCGAAGTAATGGCAAATTGCTAGGAACATATGGCGCAAAGCGATAAGCCTTCATATATTAACTAGCTTTCTAGCTATATACCTATTTACTTATATACTTATTTAGAGATTAATATATAATATGCAATATAAATACATTAATAAGTTCAAGCATTGACAAACGTTTCATCCGATCGGGAATAAGTTATATTATACGTATATGAAAACCTTCGTTACATACGGTTTAGTGATTCCTTTTGATAAGAAATCTTTTGAAGATGGACCTTTTGCTAAGTATTATTAATCTATTTAAAAAATAATAACAATATACTATGTAGTAAACTCGTTTACAAAAGTGATCTTAAACAATCTACAATGTGAGTTTCTATTGCCGAAACATTTGTTCAAATGTTAACTTGTTTTAAAGATAATTAGAGGGTGCGAAAAAAGTGATGACATGTCTTTGTACATGTTTTGTAACAGTGGAAACCCACTTTACTTTTAAGACACTTATCATTATTTACCTAATCTAATCTTCTGAATTCTTGTAAATTAACTACGGCTTTACAATATCTATAAATTATGTGTAGAGAAAACTTTGGATCCATTCTAAAGGTGATATCGGGAACGGATTAAAGTGAAATTTTACACAGTTAAAGTTAATATCGAGAAGTACGTGATGCCTTTATTTTTTTATAATCATTCGAAAGGTTAACGAGTGTTTTTGAAGGTAAAATAAACAAAACGCACATACCAACATAAGCGGAAATTTTAATATCATACTTATAACTTGTATTGTAACTTCATTCCTACTCTGAATTATTAAAACCGGTAAGTATCGTCAAATTTTAAAGTAGTATGAAACTATATTTGTTTGTGTTGAGTTTTCTCATTTCAAGAAAACTATTCAAAGTAAAATTCATTCTCTGTCACAGTTGCAGGATCAGCTCCTTCAAGAGAGCACTTTGCAAACGAAAAGCGCATTTACATATAAAACATGGTTCTTGTGTGCATGTAGTTGCCAGAAAATACATACCAAAGTTCCATTACCATTTTATATCTTCGCCGCCGTATCCGTCTTCATTTTCAAACGTCAATAGTTCATAAAGTAAATATCTAAAATAAACCATAATTTGGTGCAACAAGTTACATAAACACTTAGTTTATTTAATAAAGATAGCTATAAATATGTAAAGGAAACTAAAACACGTATTGGTAGTAATATTATTAATGCATAATTTTAGATGGATGGATGTTTCTTAGAAAGTCTGTAATTTAACACGTATGTGAGTTTGTATGACAAGTCTAAAAATTACACCGAAATGGGTAGGAAATTAAGTTCCTCAACTGTGTGGTAATTTAAGTTAAAATTCAATTACAGCAATCTGCGAGTAATAATCACCTCTATATGGTACTGCAGTAGTTGACATTATGAGCAATAATCCAGAGGCTAAGGGGATAAAAATGAAAAAGATATAAAATGTAACTGCGGATGTCATAGCAGGCGGAGGGGCGTCCGCGCCGGATATGATGCAGATGTCGAGTAGAGGTAGATATAAAAGATATTTGGATCTTTTATTACAACGGACATTAAAAGAAAGTGTGGCATTAAAAAAGGTCCCAAATCCAAGAACGTCCTACATAATTAGGCAGACTGGCTTTTATTAATTTATGTAATGCTAGCTTTCGCCCACGACTCCGTCCGCGTGAAAATAAAGCGATTAGCCTGTGTTCTGGCCAAACTTATCCGAGTCCTATCGAGTAGCTTAGGATATAAACTAACAAACATCCATCCATATTTTATTAACAGTCATATTTTAGGTATACTTTTGAAGTCATAATTTATTGAATAATGCCAAATGCCAAATAAAAAAAGTACAATTAGAGATATTTTAGCAACAAATAAAAAAATACTATTTTTTTCTTAAAGGACTGGTATTTTAAGGTAAATCTCGAATATCATAAATAGATTAGTATAAAAGTGGTACTAATTTAAAGGATTTATGATATATTTTTCTATATCAAAATACCGTATAAACTGTTATAATAAGAACAATAAATAACGATATTTTATACAAATAATAAACATTTTACCCAACTATAAACACGAAACAAAATATCGGATAGCGGACAAATGATATATCGCCGAAGTTTTTGTAAACACGAGTCCTATACTCATTAGCGTTGCCCATTCGAGATTCTAACATACCTTATCTGATTTAAGGCCAGTTTCCCAGCTATGTATAACCATTTTTTAAGGTTTTTGGTTTGATAACTTCATTAAATGCGTTACCTGACTACATAACTCGAGTTTTACTAATTTGAAACTTGGGTGAACCTAATACTTTTGAGTCGCTAGTTAATAAGAAAAATAAGTGGTAACTTCAGAAACCTATCATAAGTATTTTGATTACATCAATCATTAAATTCTCAACTTTCGTGAGATACTTAGGGCCTGTCCCACCACTGGCTGGCTGGATTCACCTCACTGTCAGATAAGGGACCAAAATCCGATATATCCATCACATGTTTTACACGTTCTATTGGGGCTATCAGTCAATTTACAATTTGGTGGGACAGGCCCTTATTATCTAACTAATATTATAAATGTGAAAGTTTAAATGGATGGATTGATGATTGTTAGAGTTTGTTGCCTAAACAGCTGAACGGATCTCGATGAAATTTAGCATCGATGTAGAGGATAGTCTGGAAGAACACATAGGCTACTCACTTTAGATTTTTTTAATTCCACGCGGATGAAGTCGCGGGCGAAAGCTAGTATAAACTAAATATAAACAGCTAACACTCATTTAAATGCAATTAGACGCCGGCACCAGATAATTACGTGTTAGCTGTTTACTTTACATCAAGCATATCTTATGATTAAAATGACGTTAACCTAAATATATCCCATTGTTATCTTTTAAGTGACTAGGATTGAAAATCCAAGAAACCATTTGCAATATTTGATTGCGTTTATTTCTGCTGAAAGGAAAAAGAACTTTTATAAGAAAACTTACCCTTTAAACCCCTTTTTTCCTACTTTCAAACAAAAAGGCCTATTTATATGAGTTTTATAAGGACATGATTTGAATATTAATAGCACAGATAATATAATACTATAGTATTTTTCCGTAACGTAATACTACTTCATTGTTTTAAATAAACATTGTATTTATTTCATTGAAATTCTTACCGTGCGTTTCCACTGCCGAAACTAAAGTAGAACTAAACAAATTCCGTTTAAAAAGAAAATTAGATGGACAATATATGTATTTTTGTCATAACCTTTTTAACTTCACAAGCTTACAAGAACATCAATAAAATCTTTCATAGCCACATGTCATAAATGCGTAAGTTAATCGGATGTATGGATATTTATTAGAGTTTGTAGACTAAACGGTTTAACAGATTTCAATGAAATTTTTGTTTTGTTAATTCCACGAACGAAGTCGCTGGCGAAAGCTAGTTAATCCATAAGTATAAAATTTACAATAAGCAAAGAAAGCAAAAATGACCCGAAATTTCGTCGCGCGATTTTGAGCTAAACTATTTAACTACGTCGTAGTCTTTGACTCCAAAAATCAAACAAAAAAATGGGACCCACCTGCAAGCATTACCTTTCGGATAAAAAATGAATTATCAAAATCGGTCCACTAGCGGCGGAGTTATGCCGTAACGCACATAAAAAAAAAACATACAGACGAATTGAGTACCTCCTTCTTTTGGGAAGTCGGTCAAAAAGGTAATGATTAAATTTTATACAGACAAATCTTAAGATTATGAATTCTCCGATAAGCAGATATTGATTCTTAATTCTAAGATAAACAAATTTAATCCCTGTAATTTTTTTCTAACACAGAGGCGATTAAAAAGGGATTTAGTTCCTCAAAGAAATTTATTTAATCGTAATTATATTCTATGTATTTCGATGTTTATTCGAAACCCAATTAATTGTTTATGTATCAAAGAGCATAAAAAAACAGCAATGTACTAATTTGTTAATTACATTAAGCTGAGCTAAATACATTTTTATGTTTTTCATAGTTGTTCCTAAGGGATATTATTAAAAGGAAAACTACGTAGGAATAAAGGGATAACTTTAGGTAAGCTAGGAACAAAAACTTACACCTAAATGTCTTAATTTTTTTTAACACTTCAAATTGCGATTATAATAAATCATAATTTATAGTCTATCATTTATATTCATTGTAATTGCCTAACCGTAAGATTAAATATTAATTTGTTCATGTTTTCATTCACATAACTCAAGAAAATCATATCTTAAACCTTTATCAAGTTAAATATACGTAAATAGATTTAAAATGGAATGTTTATTTCATGTAGGTAGTCGTTGTTAACAAATGCAAAGCAAGCGGCTAGCAACAATGCTCTCGGCAGGCAATAACGGCTCTTCCCTGAAGCCTCAATGCCTTCTTGCCTATTTATCGCGTACTCTTTGCATCCCCCGCTCAGTAATAGCGCCTACATAGTACCTATTCTTATTTTCACTGGAAAAAAGCTTGGACTGACTTTCATTGAGTCCAATCAAACATTGCGGTATTTTTATTCCACTACTTCTGTTGTTTGTTTTGTTTAGACACATTGCAATCTCAACAGCATTACTGTTTTACTTTTAGTGGTTACTAATGGTAACGTTTACTGTGTTTAGTACGAGAAATCTACTTAATGTAACTCTTTAAGTGCGGCAATAGACGCATTGGCTTATAAAAACATTACATATAGTTATATCGAAGCATTAGTTGTCTTTAGTGAGTTTATATAATACAAACTTTTGCAAACCATGTGTATAATAAATTTTAGAAATTACCAGTCAACATTTTATGTTACATGTCTCATTGTAAACTTCCTGCCGGTAGTTACAAAGATGCTCCAAGAGTTCCGAAAATTCCATGAAACCGCTCGTTATTTTGTTAAACTTACATTCATACTTTATTGTATCCCCATTATATCGAGCATTGGTTACCACAGAACAAGAACTTCTAGCAGCCGCTAGATAGGAAAGTTTGCGCCCATTTACAGTTCACTGCTTTAACGTAATAGATACAGCAAAGTTTGAAATTTAGTTTAAATATGCTAATTACTTTTAATGTTAATGTTTTCTTTAGTCAACTGCAAATAGTTATTATCAGTTTCTTGACTGCACTTATGACAATTGGAAACAATTGTAGTCACTACTTTGCCAAATGATATCCTATGATAGAATATACTTGACATCCGTTATACCTTACCTAAATAAAAATACCAATTTCTTCTGTTTAAAAAATACAATAAAAATTTAATAAAGCAATAGGCCCACGTCAATTCTTATTGCACTAATGACCGATTTCCCAGCTACGTTTAACCATTTGTTAGTGTTTTAGGTTCGAAAACTTCATGAAATACGATTCAGAACTAAGTAACGTTGTCCTCCGTAAGTAAGTAAATTAAGTGTTGTACTCCGTCGAAACTAAAATCAACTCGGTAATGATAAAATAAATAGTGGTTTCAGAAACCCAGAAATAGTAACTAGTTTAACGAAAAAATTCATAATTGATTTAAATGGTACCTGTGTAATGTAAGATGGCGTACAAGAAAATTTCGCCTGCAAGTTGTCTAGGTTACAAAGTCGTTTTATTTCAAAGAAGTTCGCTCCCACGGGATAAACTAATGTTCACAAGAGCTACTTTGTGATGTATCGTTTCCAGACTTTACCTCGTACGGAATTATTTCGACATAACATTAGGTACTTATGTTCATATATCTTCAGAGATTTACACTAGATACTATAATATTCTCATGCTATCAGCTCTTTTTAATGATGGTAATATATGCTTTAATACTAGTACAATCAATGTTGGAAATGCCTTATAAATATTCGATAGAATTTTTTTAAACTGAATTTTTTTTTTCTATCAATGGTAAATAATGAAATAAATCATTTGACAACAAAAATATCTTATGTCAATTATTAAAATGTTATTGAAATCCATATTTAGAAAGGGTAAGCAGTGGATAACATAATCCGTAATGAATCTAAATAACGAAATGTATTAAAATCAAATATGGATGAAGGTAAATGGAGCGAGCATAACCAGATATCTAACTTTCTCCGGTCAGTGTAATGCAGAAGCAATAAAATTCATTATAGCTCAAAGAATCCCGCTCAGTAAGCGGTTAGGATAGGAACGGAAAATCCGGAGGTTTTATACATTAAACTCGCTGAATAAATTGATAGTCGATAAAACCTTTCCTATCGAAGTCCACTCCGTGACCGCCTATTATAAAATAGACTGGATAAATTTTCACCCAGCAAAATTTAATTTTAAATTGACGAAGAATTTTTGACGTATGAATTGTAACGTAGTTCACACAAATTCAATTATATATTTTAATGCGATATCGCCTCAATTACTTCAACTTGTTTATAGTTTGATTTTGCCTTAGTTATTATTCGTGTGTATAATAATGTTTATAGGTGCAAGGAACTTAGAAAATGTACAAAGTTAAAGCATTTCCCTGTTTCTTTTAATTAATAATAATTAATTTCGGTACGAAACTAGAACGTGTCATTTCGTCTCATTAATTTCTCATAAATTTCATTTGTTTATAATGAAATTCGACTTTCCAACTTTTTTACTAATGATTTCGTCACCATCTTCTAACACATACATTTTTATTGATGAATAATAAAACGGAATTATTAAAAAAATAGAACTAAGTAACGGCACACAAGCAAGGCTACGTTTGTTTGGTCCGCTAAATAAATACAGAAAGTACGTCGTTTGTTATTACATTTAATTAGTGTATTCTCTATTCATATCAAGGTGAAGTACTCGTAAGTGCTCATTAGTTCTTAAATAATACTACGGCAGACAGTTGTAATTAGGAAAAATGTTTTTACTTTATTCAGTTGTGTTTATTTTTTTTTGCAACCATTGCTTTCATATGACCATTGAGTTTTTAGTAGCATTTGTTTCTACATTCCCAGCTTGTATTACAGTTACTTTAAAATTATATTTCAACTCTTGTACTCTGTTTACAGATGATCTAAAAAGAAAAAAGTTTAACGCCGAACTTTCTTTCAAAGAATCTGCAAACAATTGGTTGATTTAAATTCTCATTTTCAAAACGTTTGTGTTCTTAACTTCTTTTCAACTTTACCACCGTAATTGGCGAACTTTCCATGATAATTACTTATTATTACATTCTTTTATTTACAATACAAATACTCCTGTTGACGTCGTTTAAAACATTAAAAACATAGATGTATCGAGGTGAAAATTATTTCCCATTACAAACGAGTGCGGTTCGTTAATATTTTCTGTTCAATGTTTTAATGTAAAATTCTTCTTTATTTACTGATAAATCACACCATTTACGAAAATTGATAAAACTGCATTTGTAAAAACAAAATGTTGTTACATCGCTCGCGTCACATTTTTCTCTGCGCATTCAAATTTCGTTCTTTTTATTTTTAAGTACAATTTTTTTCTAACACTTTGTTGGCGGCCAGTATGATATTAATTATTGCTTAGCATATGGTCACTAATCCTTTTAACATCAAACCTAATATAGAGTCAATAATAGATAACTAAATGTGCAAAACTTTATAGCTATGAACAATATTATACAATAACAGTAACAATGAATTGCAAATAAGTTGATTAAAGTCAACACTAGACGTGTATTCTAAAAGTTGCCACGCGTTCTCGCGAGCACCCGTGCCATGTGATTATGGAGGCTTTAACCCGGCTGAGTCGAGGCGGTAGCTTGTTTTATTCAAAGTCTTAGTAAATCCTTCCTATTCTGCAGCGACAATGCGTGGGATCACATCCCCATTGTTGCCTGTATCGAGTTAGACGATTAGGTGTTTCAATAACATGATGCGGCATTCTTTAAGTGTAGCAACATAAGGGAAGAACATTACCCTTAGCTAGTAGCTATTGTAAGTTCCTAACAAAAAAAAAACAAAACGTTAAAAGTTTTATGAAGAATTTTATTAATTAATTTGTTTGATTGAATTCTTTTATATCACTATTACTCGTAAAAATCCATTCACTTTTGTCACAATATACGTTCTTTTAAAAGATAATAGACTTAATTAAATAACGAGTTACGAAGAGTAAAAGAGCCATTAAAAAGATAATAGTCGATATTCAAGCGTTATTCGAAATGCTTCACAAAAGGAAAGCCTAATAGCTGGAATTTATTTTTCACGCTTCTATACATTTACTACTTCTTTTGTAATGTGACTGTAAACCGCATTTGCAAGATATTTCAATAGAAATTTAATTCGAAAAGGTTATGTGCTGCAAAACGACTATTAGAAAAAGAAAATTCAAATAGAGTAATACACGGAAAAATCATTCTCTTCCATACTGGCCGTAATAAAAGATAAAGTAAAGTGCTTCGCTCGAATCACTGTAGAGACCATTACAAAAGAAAGGCAATGGCCGTGTGCCTTCACGTCTGATGATGACAAAAGGACTAGGGAATCAAATCATGCATTTCCAACGTACGCTTCAATGTTTTCTCTAATGCTACATTGAATTTTGTATTAGAATCTATGTTCTCTAACTATTGTAAGTAAGAACGTGCGTTGCAGCGTGACTATAGATCACACAACAGTGTTCATATTATCGTAATATTTATTTAGATTTACATAAAAGGTATAAACCTTAAATGTGTTGGCGAATTTTTAAGTTCCTGTAATTAGAAAACTGTCAAAGTTTTTTTTTACTTGTAAGTTAATTATTTAATCTAGCTTTTGCCGGCGTCTCCGTGAGTGTGGAATTTAAAAAACAAATGTATTTTTTTGTGACTATGTTCCATAATTGTGCCAATTTTAATTGCGAGCAGTGGCTTAGCACAGTGGTGCTGTTCCGGAGATACCTTCTAACAAACATCCATACATTTAAAATTTCGCATTTATAATATTAGAAAGAATTAAGATAATAGACTACATGTCTATTTTCAGTTATGCACCTGATTAGTAGAAAAACTCAAAGTTGTTTATAAAATCTTTACGGGGTATACTAGAAAATGTTAAAATATATTTTTTTGTATTATAACCTAGATATTTTTATTAAAGTAATGTTCCTTATATTTGAACTAAAACCACTATTTTTATATCATATCAAATACATTCTTGAATAAAGGTGAAAGTTATATTTGCGTTGGAAGCAAGATATTTGAACTTTTTACGTAGAGATATAAAGAAAGCAATTGACTCGGTAGACAAGCGGTAACATTGCCTCACTCATAATATTACACGAGCTTCAATAATCCTAAAGATGAATCATGTTCGACGATTTATTAAATCGGTATTTTGCAGAATTCGACGATTTTGCTGTTTACACAGATGAATATTTTTAGATCAGATCGACTTATTCAACAATGTTTCCATTTAACAAAAATTTACTTAAGCTATTGTTTTGTAACACAAAAATAGTTTATTATTACTGTAGTTAAGAAATAGTTCCTCAAATAGCATTTATTTCATCGAAATTTTTACAACATTCTTCTTTAACGAAAGAATCAAATCAAAATATTACTAGACAGACGGATGAGGCTGGCTGTGCAACGCCGATTACATCGCCCTTTCTTTCATATGTCAGCAGCGCATCCAACTGTTATAAACCATTTACCAGGCAGTGAATTGTGCGTCGTACTAGAAATTGTCTATTGCTGCCTATCGAATATTGCTTAAAGTAAAATTATTTTCAAATTATTTGATCTTTTTCATTCCCTTCTATTGTTTTTCTTTAGAAATAAGGAAGGTGTACTAGATTCCAATTGCTTTAAGAATTAATACTAAATTGGACTCTGTAAAATTTCACAATTTGTTGGTTTGTCATTTAGCAAATTTAATTATCTTGACCTAAACCTTGTAATAAAGTAAACTATATTGGTGTAAATTATCACCATTTACATAAAAACTATTATTTAAAAAGTAGATTTTTTCACGCTGTGCATAAGCACTACACCCATTACATAAATTACCTATTAACAATTTCATTAGAGCTCGTTCTACGAATCGTACACATGTTGCGATAACGCTTTTTGCCTTATATGCCAGTATTTGAATACTAAGATATTCGATTCCAATCTTAATATTGGATAAGATAGCCAGCGGTACTTCTATGTCAAATGATCGCTTTTCAATTGAGATAAATTCATATATCAGATGAATCTTGCTAGATACATTCTGACAGAATACTGAATAGAATATACAAATGAGAGAATGGTCAGGAAAAAGATAATTTCCTTTACTAACTATCCCATCCGCGATGTCCACTTTTGAATACTTACTCGTATATATGAAGGGATACATAATTAGTATTGGAATTATATTTTATTCTATTCACCTTCAACGGGGTGTTCCTAACATCACTAGGATTCCTATAATATACGTCAAATATTATACGAATGCAAAACAACTAAATAATTTATGTCGAATGAACTTTTTGAAAAGCGCTTTTATGAATGTTTTGTACAATGGAAATGAGTAGAACGGTAGATGTTTTACAAAAGTTGTAACACACAGTATTTCGAAACATAGGTGTGTCAAAATTAATACTACTTAGTGTACAATGCATTTGATAAATAACATACACAATGCAATGTAGTAATCCATTGTCAAATTACGCATAGTGTTACGTCCATTAAATATGTTATACAATTTGCCTGTATTCAGCTAGTATTCAACTGTTCTCCACAATAAATAATTTAATATATCAAAAAGTACGTATCTATATATTCAGGGAAGTCAAAAAACATTGGTACACGACAATTTCACTTTAAAGACGGTCAAAGAAGAATAAAAAAACGTGTATAAACTGTGCAATCGCAGATCATACTATGATTTACGTTTATGTAAACAGATATGGAATATATGCGTTACACCAGTTTATATCTTTATAGTATTAAAGTTGCAGAAATTAACGAACCCAGTAACGTTGACAGTCAGTTTTCTGACTTCCCTAACTGCGTAAGCTGCTGTTCTGCGCCGGGCGCTCTCTACAAATGACAAATAGTCGTTTCGCAAGTAACAAATAAAGTTACTTCTAAAAGCGCTGCGAAGTTTTAAAATTTCAATGTTTAAAACAACTTTTGTCTCCTTAACTCTTCAATTTACGATGATGCACAGTAGTTTATTCATTTAGTTATCTTGACATTTATTACACTGAAATAATTATATAGATTTAAAAATAGTTTTCTTTATTAATGTGTGAATTATGTGCAATAAGATCAGAGGTACAAATCATGAGAAAGTACATCATCACATCGCTTAACGTCTGCGCAATACACAATCCTTATCCCATGGTTTAATCCCGTCATCTACTTAACATTTTTATTTTTTTCTTACATAAGTCGATATATATATTTTTCCAAAGTAAACTGTTATAACTTACTATGAAGTAGACTTGTTACTTCACCATTTTAGCCAAAGAAATGTGTTTTCGCGTATGCTTATTTAACACTTTGGAGGAAGTAACCCCTTTCAATTCATTCGTAACGCTTGCACGCAAAACACATTCGGGTTAGTAATAATACGATTTACGGCCGCCAAAGCTTGTAAAGTCCAAAGGGCAGTCTACCCTTTAACTTTTTCGAGAAAGCTTATATTTCAATAACTGTAAGAAATAATATCATTTATTTAAAACCGCCCCTTTATTATGAATGTAACGTATTGTTGAATCTCTATCGTAAAAGTCATGTGATTTCCCAACTCTTTCACAAAATATGCTCGCGAAGGCTTACGTTTGTTAGATATAAAACGGAATTATGCGACGTATCTTATCTGTGCCATGGAAGTTTCTTTCAGTAGAAAATCGTTTATTTATGCTACTTTAGAGTATTTTCGTTTGCAAAGTTAGTATCATACTTAAGTGTATCATATTGTTTTATATCTTTGTGAAAATATTTTTCTTCTGTCTTTTAGTGTATTGGAAGTTGTCGTCTTAAATATTTCTTATAACTAAGTAAGAAGAATGTATTTTCCTTTATGTAAATAATTCTTTTGTACGTATCGAAACATCTAGCATATTCTATGTTCATAACTGCAACATAATATTTCAATGACTACTAACCAACGTAGTTACTTAGTAGTTAGTTACTTATTAGTATTAGACGTCTGCTATACTTAACATCAGACAAATGATTCTGTTTCACTCATAAATTCACACAAAATAACAATTAGTTTAGTAGAATGAATAACAAAGATACGTAAACTCGATATCGATACATATAATTTCATTATACTCATATCAGAACACAATAAGTGCTTTATATTATATTAAGCGGGAACAAATAGGTAGCATTGAATAACGGGTGAATAATTTCGAACAAAATTAAATTAAAACACGATGTTTCTGACAATATATAATATTATTGCAAAATTAAATTTAACCAATTTCGATATCATAGTTGTGGTACGCAAACAAAGGCGACATATTGATAACTGATTTACGATAATATTTATTCTAATTTAACAATTAACCAGCATCAGAATGTCTTCCTTACTTTTAGGTATTTACTGGTTAACTCTTCTGTTTTCCTCTTTGCTGTTTAACGCATATCTTACCGAAAAATTGCTTTTATCTTCGTTTTCGAATCGTTTGTTAAGCATATTTTCGAGTAGACTTTGTTCTTTCTAAGAATAAAACTGTCTGCTCAAACTAAGACTGGTCAGCGAAGAAGTTGGAACGACTGGAATTCCATTGCACTCTTACCAAAAGCCCCGAATGATTTGTAAAAATCGGAGTCTGTAACGGTCTTCACGAACGTTTTTAGATAAAGCTCAAAGTTTATTCTGCAGTGAATTAGATTCCAAGTCGTTAGTGAATGAACTTTGAAAGATAAAGAAAACTTTTCAATGTGAATTTAGCAAATGTCGTGAAACTTCATGGTTGTGTAGAAAAGAAGACGTTTACAATCTTGTGCGTCTTGTAGATACTTGAGACAATGAGGTAATTGTAGCAATTTGAATGCGTGTTTGTAGTTTTATTGTCTCTACTTTACCTTACTTAATAAGGAAAAAATAAACTCTACAGTTTCAAAACAAGTTATATCAGTTCTTTATTAAATTTATCTATACTCTCATGCCTAGCACACTTAAACTATTTCATTATTATTTAGCACTCATGCTTTTCAATTCAGAATTGTTAAAACGTTGAATTCGTTTGGCGCCAATAAGCCTAGTGCGTTTAAAATGGCTCAACAATATTCAACATTCAAATGGTACGTTTTAAATTGAAACGATTAGAAAAATCTGTCTTTTTTTGTTTTTGTTTTCAGATTGCACAGCTCACGTTTTGTTTCCCGGTTTTGCGAATGTATTCGGAAACATTCAAAAACAAATGTGAGAATAATACTATTTTATTTACAACTCCATTTGTGTGTAAAATGTTATTTGATTCATAGAATATGTTATTTTTTTAAGAAATACGTTCTTATAACTTTTCATTTTGGACGGCGCACAAATGGCTTGTAAATAAGATTTTTTGTTAATCATTAGTTTCTACGTTTCGCCATAAAACTCTAAATACTTTACATTAAATCTGACACATGCTTTTCGCTATGAACATGAAGGTTTTTGTTTCAGGTCAGATTTAGGCAAATAGATGGTATTTTAATTACCACATATAAATTCAGCAAATAAAGCATGATATTGAGATATTTCGTGATTTATAATCTATTCTTGTCGGAGGTTTATCTTACGCTCGCCTGAGGCGAGGACAGGATTACGTTCGATGCCGATTGTATCCGCCTCGCGGCGCATTTAACGGTTTTTACGCTATCTAACTCAAAACGTGATTGAAATTTTTGTATCCCCTTTTTTATTACTTTTCATCGAAAATTACATTTCAAACTCTCGTAAAATGCTTGACGCAAATCGATGTTCAAATGTTTTCACATTATTAATTCGCATGAAATGTAAAACACTTCACTGAATTTGAAATGAAACAAATTATAACTGTTTATGAAACGTTTTATTAAAATGAAACAACCGATAACAAACCTTAAAATTCACTATCTTACCTTCCAAAGCCCATTCTAGATTTTTTTCATCATCAATCCAGACTAGTTATCACGTTAACTACGGTACAGTTATATAAATTTTACTATTTATAATATTAAGTTTCAACATATGAAATACTTTCACGCATTTTAAATAATTTAAACCTAAATATCTCATCTAAAGAGCAAGAGAAACATTAGAGATAATAAATAAAGCAATTTGCTAATGACTACGCATACTTTGCATTTAGTTTCCTACGTCTCAAAGATTTTCAGCAATATGTTTTTTATATAGTTTACTAGAATAATTATGAAAATTGAAAAAAACGATATTTTTATCAATTGCAATGACGAGACAGCGCTTAATTCGACCTTTTGATAATTTACAAATAGCCGAGGACAAATAAAATGGCTAACTGTCATGAGAATGAAAACGCTGGATGGAGGTTGTTACGACTCTTAAGAGATGTAGAGTACCATTTTTACTAATGCTTCGGTTTTAAAATAGATTTATAATTATCCTAAGCGCCATTCAAAATGAAGATTCTTATTTTTGTTTTGTTAGCACTTCGAAAAACTCAAGGACAAATACAAGCATTTTTCTTGCTTCTTCTTCATAAATTGACTTAGTATACTACTATGCCTGACAAGCTGTGAACAACGCATCAAATTTAAAATGCACTCAAGTAGTGTCCGAGGGATCGACAACTTCTTTTCTTGAGTTACGAATTCAGCTGACTTCTTGTCCAGGGGTGGCTATTCATCTCGAACAATATAAGAAAAGGCGTAATCATGTCGGAGAGGAATCACGTTCAACGAGCCACAACGCCGGAATTCCGTTGGACCTGCCACCGTCACTATCGTTGTAGATAATTTCCTTTACAAAAAGCTACTGACTTTTGCTTACGTTTCGCTCTTGAAGTTGGGATAACAAGGAGCAGGGACCTGTCCTTTCTGCATTGAATCGATTAACGGATTACTTTACAAAAAACTTATCTAAATCATAATTTCTGCTTTCATATTCATCATGCATTTACAATAGAAAAGTAATTACGCTCTCGACTTAAGATTAAACATATAAAATAAGCCTGGAGTCGAAATCCATAATTCCAAAAAATATAAACTACCTACATAATATTACTATAAGCAGTACAAATTTATTTAATAAAGTATCTTTATAAAAAGGTATACTGGAAATATGTTACTTTTTGTGTAGTTCTTGAGATTTTTCTAGATTTTAGAAGAGAATGGCACAACGTTGTGATAATAGCTTCTCCCGGGCCGTAGGGAAATGGCCGCGGCCCAACAAATAATACGATAACGCCTTCATTACCCACACGTCGACCCTCTTCCAGACACGTCTTCGTCACCCCTTCAATCTTTTCGCGGATATTACACTGAAATTATGACAAAAGTGCTAGATCGAGGTCTGCATAATGAATCTCTATGATAAATGAGGCACTTCTACTTCCATTAATGTTGTTTTTTTGGTCAAGATTAAAAGGTAAAACTATGTTTTTATTAAATGTTGTTTGATAAATAATTGACTTTCTTACTGAAGATGATTCCTCTTTGACATGATCGGAATAGAATTGAATCGTTAACGTGTTAACAGCTATGTACCGATCAAATAATTATACAAGAGAATTAAGACAAATTGGCCATAAATCTACGCAAATTGTCTAATCACAGCTAATTAATTCATCAAGATCGTAGTGCAATTACTCATTACCTTGAAATTGGCTCTATATCATGTGATTTATGATATAACATTTTCGGACAACGTTGTTTTAACAATATTATGGTTGTTTGCGCCGTTTCTGCCACACCCTAACAGATGGCGCTGTAGCGAGACATTATTTTACTGTATCGCGATGTTTAGTCTCATGTCTCGCTACACATATACTTCCTGCGGTTCGCCGGTGTCTTTGGTGGTTGTCATTGTCATTGCGTTTGTTGGTTTGGTATTGTCGTTGCGTTGTAAAGATCTTTTGTCGTTTTGGTCGAGTCGTCCAATTTTTGGACAAGTTTACGTAGGAGACAAACAATGGTGTAAATGAAAATATACATCGCTGATTTATGAAATTAAAAAAATAAAATACTTTTATTAAACATTACTAACTAATCTGCATTTTATTATAATACTGGAATATCGCTCGGTAGCTTGTACATCATATTATAAAAAAAGTTGCCATAAAGCAAAAATAAGTACAAAAATGTAATTTACATTAACCACAGCAGAGTCAAATTTTCAATGGCAAGAATACTTCCACACCGTGTGATATAAACAAGGATAGTACACAAACAGGAGGGTAAATAATTTGTAGTCGAGCAAAGGGTTTTTCGTTCGCAATATAACAGGTACGTAGAACATGTGAAGTACCTACTTCAGTTCTCGTTATTTCCTTTGTTGCTTACACGGAAAAGGTGATTGTTCACTGCAAAAAGACGCATTCAATATTTACCCAAGACAGGATGCTATATCCACTTAACTGGTTTATAACATTCCTTAGAGTTTGTTTCTACTTATCCTTTTCAAAATCCAAAACTTAATACTCCAAACTCATGAATCACTGGGAGTTTTCGTCGCATTTTTGAGCTCCCATGGATGGTACTTATTTTAAATCATAATTAAAAACATAAATCAGTATTAGATTAACTAACATTTGAAATTTATTAATTTCATTGCATTTTCACTGAATGTACGACTCGACAACCTAACTTAACAAAATAGTATTTAGGTTACTTTTAGGTTATAAACATAAACTATTAATAATCACATCCAATAACCAAATAACGTACCTAAAACAACTCATTTTAAATATTTTAATTGATTCAATGAAATGTAATTAAATAGATTGCTTCGAGTAGAAATCAGTATATTTCGCAACTGTATTTTAAACTGAATACCTGTTATCCAAGCTGTATTCAGCTAAGGACTCAATAGGGAAGTTTTCATGTGTTGGTCTGAAACAGATAAGCTTTAAATTCTTAGGAGTACTTACTATATTCTTTACACGTATCTTCAAGAGAGACAACGAGATTAAAATAAAAATAAATTCGTTAGGCAGAAACTAATTTCCTAACATAACCGAAAGGAAACATTATTTTGTTTTCCGAACAACTTTGTTAACCTATCAACATTCTTTATCTACGTAAACTAAATACTTAAATTCGAGTTATTTATGTAAGCATATTGAGTTATATAATCTATAAATATAATAAAGTTGGAGTGTCTATTTGTAATATCAAAAGAAAAATTCCAGATTTCGGGAAGATGATGTATTTGCATTACTGAAATCGAATCAAAAAAAATTTTTGTGTCTGTCTGTCTGTTCACAAGCCGAGTTTGTTCCGGGTAATCTTCGAAACAGCTAGGCCGATTTC
This sequence comes from Papilio polytes, assembly GCF_000836215.1. Lineage (NCBI taxonomy): Eukaryota > Metazoa > Arthropoda > Insecta > Lepidoptera > Papilionidae > Papilio > Papilio polytes. Next base: position 368,936 of record NW_013524823.1, read on the forward strand.
GACCGGACTTTAACTGAAGGCTAGCTAACATAGACAGGCATATTATAGGCTACTTTTTATCTTGATATTGCGTGGACGACTTCGCGGGAAACAGCTAGTTACAAATAAATCTCACCAATCATTTTTTTTCAGGTCTGCTTCGTCTCCAACAGCTGTACCAAAGCCTGCATCCCTCTAATGCAACATTCCGCATTACGAATGTAAAACGCATCTCCAATGCTACAGATGTTATAGAATTTCTTGGCGCACTGGAGAAGCTCGACCGTTGGACCAACAAATACGTTGTGCTCGACTCCTCTACACAAATAGCGAAAGAAGCACTGATTTTGCACGTACGTAGCGTGCAACTTGGCCGTAGGAACTACCATTACTTTTTAAGTGGCCTGGTGAGTATCCAAATTCCATTTAAGCTATCGAATGCGGTGGAAAGTCTAGTTTACTATTTAAATTAGCATCGTAAAATATTTATAGTCTCGTCCATGCCAATTACAGATATATCTCTATAAGAATTAAGATATAAATTTTCACAATCGAATCAGGTTACTCGACTCAAATCGTTTTTTATAGTTTTCTTGAATTTAAATTGAGTTGGACCAAAGTAGATACGTTTCCGTTCTTTTTATTAAACTTGGTATAAAAAAAAATATTGGTGGTTTTTTAAACAATTACTATTAATATATATTACAATTATATGATGTTTAAATAATTTATAAGTAACAATACTCACAAAATAATTAGTTTAATGTATACTTGACTTACAAATAATTCGGTAATAATTAAACAGTTTCCATTTTTGAATACGTTATTATAACTAAATGCACAGAATTTATCGTAAATTGCTCAACATGCAAAATACAATACAAACAATCATTTACGAGGCAGTGTTTAATCAAATTGGTTTAAAGGTTTTTTCGAAATGCCATACAATTAATTTTATTTAGTAATAATACTAATTACATGTTTTAAACAGGTTATGGATGATCGTTGGGAGAAAAAAATCACTGAATTCGGTGCCATAAATATTACAGGATTCCGTATCGTTGATTTTACTCGAAGATTTGTACGAAATTTTTCTGAAATGTGGAAAAGGGAAACTATCTCGGTAAGATATTTTACATTATATTAGATAAAGATTAATGACAATTACTAGGTTTGCAATACAAATAAGAAAATATGGTGATATTCCCATTAATATAGGCGATTGTTTCATTAACAATGTTGTCTAATATTTGTTGTATTCCATTCGGATATTGATAATATTATTTAAATATGCTTACGATATTTTTTATTTATTTTATGCTTACGATAAAGCTAAGACCATATTTGTAGAAGCTCGTTTAACCACTTGAAATAGATAAAAAAGGGTAATATTCAACGCTAAGAAAAAGTAGGTTTGTAGATCATTACAAATTTACGTGATAGTAATATAAACCGACGGTAAAAGCATAATTCCTAGAAGGAGCACGTACTACAATGATTATGAATTTGTAATTATGCATTCAGTCGGCGAACTGATTATATTGTCTTCTTTAAAAACAAACGTTTGGTTGTAATATTGCATCAAATGTTTTGTTTCTTGTTGAATATAAATTAGTAGAACAATGAAATATTTCTTGTTTGAATTTGACGATAAATAGAAATATTTTAAAGATATCCTAACGCCTTTCTTTAAATTATGTGCATATTTTATATAAACATTTTTTTTATTAACGGTATAAAATTTTAGACAACACAATACTATTGATTCGCTAACCAAAGAAGCAGTTCTAATACGCTATATTTTTAAAGACTATATCCGAAAGCATTAATATTTAGTTTGTTTTAATTATTCGGTTTCGATATATGTGTAAATTTGTACAGGCGCAAGCTGCTTTGATGTACGACGGAGTCCAAGTGCTTATTGATGCTATCTTTCGTTTGCTGCGAAAGAAACCAGATATTTTAAGAGGACTGACACGACGAAGTGCACGCAGTAGTTCCAACAAAACTCTGGACTGTTTCCCCAAGATTGGAACCGGGACTTACGAGATAGGAGACAAGATTTCAAGATTGATAAAAAAGGTAAGTTATAAGAGACATAGCTTGCGTATTTTAAGTATTGATCAAGGAAAACATAATGTCACAATTTGTTAAAGTTACGGTTGCCGTACACGGCTGAGTGAAAAGGCCATGATAGACTTCTTGTAGCTATCCGTGTACGGCAGACTATAAACTGTGGATTAAAAATAAATTCCTCGATCTCTACTCTTCAGGTTGATTAAATGCGAAAGACTATCTCAGTATATTGAACGCTAACGAACTCTTTGTTGTAATTTAAAATCCCTGTAGCACATGCGAGCGATTGTTGAACATTCAAATAAATATGCGGGCGATTGAACGTTATTCTCAGTATGCAACGTGCAAAGAGAGTGCTGACACTGATTGTGACGAAACATCGACCGTATTATAGAGGTCCATTTTGGAAGAGATACTACTTTCTAATATGCCATAGCTGACGAACATTTCAGGAAGCAAATTTTGATTGTGAAATTGTAAAAGCACATTTACGTCACAACATTAATAAGGGACACCAAAGATATTCTCGGCCATATTATACTGGCAGCCATCTTGGATATATTATTAAAGTAATGTATTCTACTATTCAAACCCTTTTCTATATTAACCACGTTAGAATATTTATATCAAATAATCTCATCGAACATTATGTTGCAAATAAATCAAACCAAAATTTATCTAAGACAGTGCAGTGGTCACTTGCCTGCAGGAGCTATGCGCTCGTTTATCCACTAAGAATTGCGATCTTGCAGAATTCGCCAGTAAACTTACATTAAAATACTGCCGGCAACAAAAGCCTTTCGATTTATATCGTGAATATTTATAGATCTTAGAATATAGACAACTGTGAACCATCGGCTAATGAAAAAAGTTTTAACGAGTAAAACAGGTTCCATACTTTACTATACGATTCCGTAAAGTCAAATTCTTCTTCTGAAGCCTAAATTGACCTTTGATTACTTAAAGCATTGGTCTTCTTATGCTCTTCTCCAGCCTTTAAAATAACTTATATAAACCTACTTTAATGAACAATAATTAATTAAGTAGATTATTTGAATACAAAAATAGTTCTGCTTAATTAAAATTCCCTTCGTGTTTCATCGATACAGAAAGAGTTTAAATAAGATTACGTCTGTTCATAAAATAAAAATAGCGCCTGTTGTGAATATTGTAAGGCGACGTCGGCAAAGCCAAAAAGCCGAGCAGAATAATGTCTGTCTTGTATATGAGAAGTGTCCTCTCCCTTTGAGTAAGCAAGCAAACGTTGTAAAGGGATGGTTCAAGTTTCAACGTTTAGTACCAACGTGACTAAGAAAGGTGATAGTTTTATCAAAACAAAATAAACTTTTAGAGTGTTATTTATCCCAGGAATAAGGTGTCAACAAATAACGCGAAAAACACAGAATTTTACTATATTTCATATGCTAAGTTTATTAGCTGTACTTGTGAATACTTTTTTATGTTTTATTATAAATGATAAAATGCAAATGGCTTATAAATTAGAGATTCTTTACACTTCTCTGCCATTGCAATTGAAGAAACTACATACACGGTCGGTTACGGTCTTTTAAACATACATAAACATAGTAATAAATATTATGGATAACACTTTAATAGTACTTTTCAAATATATTATTATATTTTACAAGTGTTACTATGACAGCGCGAGAGCTACATTGATTACGGTACCGTAGCATATGTAGCCGACACATGCTACGCGGCCGTAATCGTAGCTCACTTGCTACGTAATCACTGCGCCGCGTAGCCAGTAACACGGATTCACATCTTATCACCAGAAAACCACAGCCGTGGCAAATATTTTTTTATTGTTTAAAATAATATATTACGTACATATATAAAAAGCTTTGCCCCATAAAATCATACATTTACAAAGAAACTGTAATCACGTTAATTGGTTAAGGATACTGCTCCATCGTAACATACAATAACCGTGTTGTATAAAACGCCGCGCCGGCGGCCATACTAACAGATAATGAACAACCTCCAGTTTGTGCTAACGTACGATTTTAAATTAATTAATTCCATTGTGCGACATTGTTGGCTGAATTAAAAAAAAGTACATTCTCGTCCGACTTCTACTCTCCTATTTCATTTTCAAAAACTAATTTTAAAATCATAACGAGAATCAAAATTATTTGTTTATGCAAAATATCAAAAAGATATTGACTACCTTTTAAGAGTTGTGTATTTGACAGTAAATATATACTCAGAAACGGATTAAGTACATAACATAGTGACCAACATTAAAGGCCGACAATGCATCTGCGGTTCCCTTATCATTACGGATGTCGGATCAAATAACACTAGGCTGCTCGTTTGCCCCCTTCTTCATTAAAAAATAATAACATAAATTTTAATTAAAAAATATATATGAGCCATTGCAAAACATTTACACGTTAAAATCAATGTTATTAGATTTCTGTTAAAATCAATTTGCAGTCGGCAGTCAGTATAAGTTAGCGGATTCAAATTAAACGAAATTGTAGAGTACACAGGTGCTGAATATGAGACGTTCCTTTATATTGAGCGGGCGGCCGCGTCGTGGCAGAACCTCTGGCGATTAATGAGGTTTCGCTACCTGACGCCTAATTAGTATGAGCCATGTACCTACTAATTGCCAGTTTCGCGGAAAGCTGCAAATCCTTTTTATAACACACAACTGAATGTAACTGTTTACTCTTTGTGTTCAGTTCATTTATCACAATTTGCGCTTTATCAACTAACTCTCCAATTAATACGTATTTACAAGTTGATCTTTACCTGAGGTTGTATTGAAATGTATGTTTAAAATGTTATTTTTTCATAAGCACCTTATTTAATTTTTTTTATGGTTTATTGATGTATTATTCCTGAATATAAAATGAGTTCCTTATATAACTAAATCTTGATTTTATTATTATAAAATAATTATTTTGTTTCAAGTTTTCATTGTATTAAATGTTTACATACTTTCACTATTTATATTCTGTATTTGTTTATTATTCTGTATATTTATTGTATGGAAAAAGTAATTAAAGAAGAGACGATATAACGTCCATATATTATTATAATATTGTTTGCTTCAGACGGACTTAGAAGGCTTGACCGGCCCTCTCAGGTTTGACGAGAAAGGCACTCGATGCAATTTTAGCCTACAGGTAGTGGAAATGACGGTTAATAGGGACTTGGTGAAGGTATGAAATAAATTTAACATATATTCGATGTACAAAAGCTTTATATTTTACCGTACAAGTTTTCACCACAATAGAATTTTCAGAATTTTACCTATACACCGACGAATAGAAAACTTTTTATAACTATTCCAGTTTCTCATTTTAAAGTTTTACAACACTAACTTTAACAATAAACAAGTCTACCGGTGTTTCGACAAACCGTATGTAAAGAAGGTTACTGGCTTTATCTTAATAAAAATACCGCACGGTTTAACAATACAAAAGAAAAAAGATTATGACGTTGTTGAGTACCAACGTAGACGATTTGAGACACAGTATTGTACATTTTAAAAATCAATTCTTTGTTAACTGCTTTCACAATTTCGATTAGTAAATCGTTTGTAACAAATTTTAATTCATAATTACTTAACAGATCGGCACGTGGTACGACCACAAAGGCTTGATCACCAGAATCAAAAGACCAAAATACGCTGTCGGTAAATACAATCGTAACAAGACATACATTGTGTCTACAATTGAAGAACCTCCCTATGTGATTCGTGACCAAGAACCAGCTGTAACTTACCCATTTAGAGGCTTCTGTGTAGATCTAGCATTCTTGATCTTTCAAAAAATGGAAATTAACTGTAAGTTACTTTGAAATAATAACAACAAAATTATAATACTATATTAATTTGCTGTGAAATATTTTAATAGGGTAAAATATATTGAAATAAATGTAAAATTCAGAGTAAATGTTACATTTTCCTCATTACAATGCAAGGAATACATTTTTCAACTGGAAGGTTCACATCTAGTTGACTTTTTATCTGTTATAAATGTATTAAGAAAAATTATGTTTCATAGATGAACTGCGTACAGTTAAAGATGGTAAATACGGCAAAGAGAATACAAGACGGGCCGGTGGTTGGGACGGAATGGTCGGAGAACTTATAAGAAAGGTACGTGCCCACTCGTATATATCTAATTTCGTTGAGTGTTTTCAATGGAGCACAACACGCTCTATACATATCCTAACCTAATTCTTTTGTAAGTGAAAGTTCGGAAAAGATAGACTTTTGGGATACAAAAAAAAACATAATTTTATTCACTTGTACTTACAAAAACTATTGAATACTTCGCACGATTAAGTTTTTTAGCTACATCTTAAATCATATAGATTGAAAATAATCCAATAATGTGATTGATATGTGTTGCGGTTACCTAATAACCACATAACCCATTTAATAATGTTAGCGAATAAAAATTGCAGACACATTTTATCCGGTTTGAATTCTATTTTAACAAGAATTGTTACAAAACATCATTATGTTACTTCTCACTAATAATTTAAATGAGAAAGTTTATATGGATGGTTGGATGGATGGATGGATGTTTGTTAGAGTCTATAACCTAAAGAGCTAGACGGATTTAGATGAAATTTGGTACAGATGTAGGGGATAGTCTGGAAGAATACATAGGCTACTTACTATTTTTTAAATCCACGCGGACGAAGTTGCGAGCGAAAGCTATATTATAATGATGTCAAAACATTGTCGAATAATTTTTTTTTTATAGATATCATAAAAAGGCGTAAAAACATTTCGATTTAGTTAATACATGGTACGTACAAAATAATTCAGGGTGTTAAATATAGTAAATACCAAGTCATCCCGTACCCCACGTAAACGATTTCCCTTTTCGTAGTAGGTCAGAAGTCATAAATCTTGTGAGCCTTTATCGCAAATATCTACTTGTATTATATTTCGGACGATAAGATCATAAAAAATTATCACGTAGTTTTATTTTATTTCTTACTTCAACTTTATTACATTCAGTTAGAACGGCTATAGTATTTTCTTGAATAAAAAAAAATGTTTTAAAAAATTTTATACAGGAGGCAGATCTAGCGATTGCTCCACTAACGGTTACCCCTGAAAGAGAGGGGGTGGTTGACTTCAGTAAACCATTTCTATCATTCGATGCAAAACCAGAGAAACCTGATTTCGAGAACGCAAGCACAGTATTTACTTTTCTTCATCCGCTGTCGAAAGAGATATGGGTAAATATCAAAAATTTCATCAAATCAATGCTAAGAATATAACAGTAATAATTACTAACTTAATACATCTGATTAAATATACCTTTCGATAACAATAAAAAATATAACGTTATTGTTTGGTATAACAAAGACATGTTATTAATTTATTATTTAATTAAATTAAGTACCATCAATTAATTAATTAAATAGCTTGTGTAAAATTACAACATTATTGTATTATTAATGTTTGTTCTCTTTCCAGCTTTGCATATTATTCAGTATGTTCGCCGTAAGCATCGTACTGTTTTTTGTATCGAGATTCTCTCCATCCGAGTGGCGCCTCGTATCTGTTACAGAATCACAATCAAACGAACACAATGAAGTCGCTACGACCAAGGTATTTATTATAAAATCACATTTATATATTACATCGTATGATATGACTAATATAACTTTGGGTAATCCTTTTCCCACAACACATATTACATTTATTGATTCTAGACGACGGTTATAAACGAATTCAGTTTCTGGAATTCTATATGGTTCTCGATCGGATCCTTTATGCAACAAGGCAGTGATATTTCTCCGAGGTTAGTAAATGATTTTATATACTATTTTACAAACATACAGTTTTATTTACTGACTATTCGTTTGTTTGTCAAATAGAAGGGAATATGTGTACGATATTTTGTATTTTCGAATTCAATATCAGATAAAAGTTTTAGTGTAAAATATTATTTGCAGGTCTCTATCTGGGCGCATAGTTGGAGCGGTTTGGTGGTTTTTTACTTTGGTTGTGATATGTTCGTACACTGCTAATCTTGCGTCGTATTTAACATTGGCTCGTATATCTGATCCGACACAGCTATACATTAAAGTAACGTCTTGCCCTGAGGTAAATATTAGTAATGTATAATAATTAGTAGCCTTTTGTTGTGTGATTATTTTAAAACGTTACATCATTACGTTCGTAACTTACAATGTTTGTATTAAATTAAATAACAATACTAGATTTGTATGATTATGGTGTAACAATTTATACAATTAAATCTATACTATTATAATAAAGCGTAAATATACACTTTTTTGTTGCCTAAGATGTCAGCTATTACTGCATATTTCTGAATAATTCTTTTTTTAATTAAAAGCCCTACACTTGCGTCACGCTTTAGGCTATATATTTTAACGCCATTAAACTTAGGGGTTAAATATTTTGGATAAAAACCCTAATGTGGGAAAGAGACCATAAGTTGCTGCTGACATCAAGGACGTAAGGTTGTTATCATGTCATGTCATTTTGACATTTGTAATTGATAATTTGACAAATGTAATTAAATTAAATTAATAAACAATAAAACAAAATTTTCATAATTTCATGCGGATGAAGTCGCACGGGAACAGCTAGTAATAAATAAAAATATAGCGACGAATTAAGGCCCTCCTCTTTCCTTTCGGTTTAAAATACAATTTTGAAATATTTTAGGACCTTTTGTACGGACAACAACAACCTGAACTCATTGAACCACCAACAACAGAATCATCGGAAGTTGTCGATGAACATGGTTGGCTATTTTTCTTATTAGATCGTTCATCTTTGAGTTGGAAAAAAAACACTATAGAAAGACCGTGCGAGATGGTGGTTACCACAACCAAACCAGGACTGATAGACTTTGCCGTGGCTTTTCCAAAGGGATCCGAACTTAGGTTTGTATATAGTTTTGCTAATGAATACGCCTTGCGAATTACTAAGCGAAAATTATAATGCACTGCAATTGCGTTGTTATGCCAAGCGATTTAACTAATTCAATAAAGGCGTTATTTTTAACACCGAATGAAACAGTTAAGTACTTTTTAGGGATGGTGTCAATATCGTTTTACAAAAACTGAGAAAAGATGGCGATTTACAAATTCTGCTTCGTAAATGGTTCATTAAGACTGAATGTGAGGCGCATGAGCAGGTACGTTCATTAACGCTTAATAGATTTCTTAATAATTCAATCCTTAATAGCCATAAAAAATCTTAATTCATCCCTTAACATTACATGAATTAAAAATTCACTTCATCACATACTTACGAATTGTAACACTCTTTGAACGACCCTTTTCATTTTTCACTCAATATCGTTTATTTACAGTACACATAACAACAATTAATGATATTAATCTTCACATTTTAGAGTTTTAATGGACTTGAACTTACATTGGGACAAGTTGCCGGCTTATTTTACATTTTGATGGGTGGCTTGCTGCTGGCATTAGCTGTTGCACTATTTGAATTCTTCCAATACGGTCGGGTCCAAGCTGCGAAGGCTAACATACCACTGCGTGCAGCATTTAAAGCCAAATCGAGATTGCCAAACCTTCCCGAAATTAAAACCACCCAGCGACCTGCCCCGCAACGTGAACAAGAACGCATCGACTGGAATAGCGGACCGTACTCTGGTGTAAGCTGTTTTAATACTACATTACTTTATAAACTATCCAAAATTAGAATCAAATTAATTTATTATTTAACTTTCAGAATTTAAGGTCTATTGTACAAACAGTGCAGATTTAACTGCATACTTTATTTTTAAATTTAAACATAAATCAACTTAATTTTTATTTTTTATCTAATCGGGTAAAGTAACTTTAGTTCTTGGTTAGAACCTCATTTAATAAAAATATTTTTTGTACAAAAATTACGAAAACGTGAGATTTTCTACTATGAGGAGTTCTGGCAAGTTATCGGGGAAAACTAAAAAGATAACTTCGTGCTTGATTTCAGTACTATATTTTGATATACTTAGTTGGTGTTTATATTGGTTCTTTTGTCTTGTATAGTACTACACGCCGGCCAGCCACATTGCCCAGGAGGAGACCGCCCTGCGAGCCAGTTTTGCACAAGTCTGATGCTCAACCCGGGACGCGGGCACCGTCCGTCGTGCGTCCCACGCTCGCCAGTTGTCTGACTCCTTTGAACTCTACCAACTGTAAGTTCACTGGAGCGTACATCTCGGTTAGCGAACATCTATAACAAGCGCTAACAATCTTGAAGACAATTCCGTTTTAATGTTAGTGAAATATGCCATACGTGCCAAATATATATCGATGTACGGGCAATTTCATATCTACTCTTAACGGATAATTGTCGTAAGCGCTAAGGATACATTCCTTATGATATTCTATAGATAGTCATGGAATAATTAAATTATTTAATGTAGAATAATTGCGTATCATTGATTCGCCGATGCGATATTATCAATCTGTAACGGTTTAACTAATATTCACTATGTACGTAGTTGGGTTTCGTCGACCTACTTCAAATTGATGTTATTTGATAAGATATTAATCATTATAGAAGCTGCGAAATAGTTACTTCATGTTTGTTTTTCTTATAACGTTCGTAGGATCATTGTATATTTCTTACATCTTCGAAACCCTTTCATTAACTTTATAATATGTGACTAATAATGTTAGATTTCAGGCAGACTTTTAACTCATAATAATTACCACATTACCAAACATCTCTCGACAAATTTCTTTTGTATTATGCGAAATCTTAATATAGTAGATAAATATCAGGGTCGTGTATTATATAACGAGTTTAGTGAAAAAAAAAACTTTTTTCAATTAGACTAAATAAATAAAATTTCCGTAAATAAAAAAAATACACGGTAGGTAGCTTAAGACCTGGAAAAAATTGAAATCTGGATGACCCTAAATGATTACTATAACGTAGCGAATTTTTTTAGCTTTGTTTTGCTGTTCCTGAAATCTTACTGTTCAGATTCTATTCCAAATTTTAGTTGAAACACAGTGCATCAAAAAAAAATATTGAATAAATTATCAAACATTTTAAACCCGTATTCGTTTTGTTTTACTTATCTCGGTTTAATTCACATCTAGTATTCACGTACTGATATTGTTCTCACTTCCAATTGAAATAAATTTCGAGTACTCAGCCGACAACTGCAATATTTTAGTGTCGATGACAATTTTGTAAAAACGTTTTAGCTTCGATTGCACAGCAATCGTTTTGAATTATGCAGCAGGAATTATTTTAAGTTACAACAACCATTTGTTTATTGCTTTCAAACGCGTGCATTAACAAAAAGGATTAAAGCAGATTGGATGTCTAAAAATTTGTGTTATTGCCACCGTTTTATACTTTTTTAAACACGCCATAGCATTTAATGAAGTTTCTATATTTTGCAATATATCTTAATTCTACTAACGTTTCTAGAAACCTAAAAATAACCAAGTGTTCTTTCAAAATATGTACATTTTAAAAACACTGATAAAATTTGTGAGAATAACCAACTATAATCCTAAAACCTTTAGCATTACAGCTGTAAACAAGGAACTGCACACAAAATATTCAATTGAAAATAAACAGTATAATTTAAAAATTCGTATGAGCCTAATTGAAATAAGTTTTCCTAATAATATATTATTGTGGTATTGTTCTTTACTAAGACTATAATGCCAAAGGCAGTATGTAAGTGAATCATATCAATAAAATTAATAACTTAACTAAAGAAAACATAATTTACTTTCAATTCACGATTAGAATTAAACTATGTTTCTTTATCTTTTAAACTGCTTGTTAATTGATTGAGCTGCCGTCCTATAAAGCTTTCTATTGTAATAAATTAGAATAAAATATACATATTTCATTTGTTATTGTTATTTTGGTGTAACCGCGTTTACGTTTGACAGATTTTAATCACTTTAATTTTATTAATCAATTTTCTTCTAATTTTATCCATGACGTAATCTGGAGCTTTACGAGTATTGACCATTCAAAGTACTAAAGGTCTAAAATAGATAAAGTGCCAAAATTATATAAATAAATACGTGGGTGGTTTTGATTGCGATCAAAATAATATTAATTTGAATATAAAATTGTATGATGTACGGTTTAATCCGTCCATCAACGAAAGGCTGAATTCACTTTCGTATTTTCAAAAACAAAATGTGGACGTTAGCACTTCTGTGTATACTCAATCAGCATATATAATACCACCCGTTTTATCTCTTAATCGGATATTTCAGAAAACGATGAGCTAAATCGATAAAATTTCGAAAATATGTTTAAATTATTTTCACTCACGTCGAAAAATTCTCGCGAAAAATAATATATGTAACCGTGGACTTTCCACTGTCAACATTTATAAAATCTGTCTGCCATTCTGTCATGCCACTCATTTATAATAAAAACACAGATTAAAAATATTTTTCTGCTACTTTAGGCAGTAAAACCTATTGTAAGAGGGAAAAATTGCGACTGTTGTTTGTTTTTTTTAACAAATCAATTGGAAAAATATGAAAACGCTTGACATTAGTCATATATTATACTTCTGCTATACTTATTAACCACTCCTGTATTCAAACTGTTATTTTTTTTTTGTGTTCACTATAACTATAGATATTTAAAATACCTATTTATAATTAAGTTTAAAGTTATTCTTCAAATGACTGATTTACACAATCGTTTCGTTGAGTATAATATTTAAATGTAAGACATCGTATATTTTATATGTTAACTACTTAGTCGAGGTAAGATTTAATAATTCAAATAAAAAAACGTAGATTTTAATTAGTAAAAATAACGCAAGTCTGTTCCACGTTGCAATGGATTTTATGTCTTTTCCCTCTAGAACATAATACTCAATATTGTTCGTAGCATAATCGTGAATCAGGCTTGTATAAACAATTTCATTCCATAATAGATGTGTTTAATTAAATGTATTTACCAATTAAGATAAATGTATCCCAATGTCAAGGTAAATGTTTGTTAAATAAATGAAAAAATGTAAATCGTGCGTTTTATTTCACATTACAATGTAGATATTTAATAAATCATGTTTTCATTGTTTGTAATATCAAAAGAAAAAATCCCGATTTCTGGAATTTCTGGTGTTTTTCTTTTGTTTTTCAATGCAATTGTGTTGCTAACAAATCTTTCTGTCTGTCTGTCTGTCCGTAAGCCGCTTTTGTTCCGGGTAACGGCTGGGCCGATTTCGATGAGACTTTCAACAGAGGGTAGCTGACATGGATAGGCATATTATAGGCTACTTTTTTTAAATCCCTCGCTGTCAAAATGTCGTAACGGGTGGTCCAAATTCGCGCTAACGTAATTTGCGAGCGACAGCTCGTGTTATCATGTAACTAAGCTGTCGCTCGCGGCTTAATCCTCATAAAATACAACAAATTGATTTAAAAATCTACGCGTTATACCAGACTGTAATCATCTCCGTTCCAAATTTCATACAAATTCGTTAACTCGTTCCGGAGTTACGTGGTAACAAAGACCTATACATCCATCCATATACTTAATTATTAAGTAAAAAGTAGGGTAAACATTATCTTCTGGTTATCGATACACTGAGTTGGTATTGGTGAAGGAGGAAGGTTACTTAGTATGACTATAAGTCATTGCTTAATATCAATTCACACAGACGAACGAGTACTTTTTCTTCTTTTTTCTAAAGTTGTAGTAAGAAACTGAGAAAGCTGCGTTCTTCCAAGCAATAAAAGTACTCTTCGGTAAAATAGTGAATCGGTATTTACTAAGCGATTGCGCTTTAACAATAACTGAGATTGTTTTCAAGCGCTGGCTCCTGATAGCGAAAAAGATATTTTATTTATTCTCTCTATGATATCAACGAATAGTTTTAGCTATAAAAACTTTTGGTCTTAGGCCTTATATATAGTTTTTTTTATTAATATTTCCAATACATATTCTAACAAACCACCCGGAGATTTTCAACCTAAATAAGCTTTAATTAATATTTTTTGTAATATTATTTCGAAAAATTCAATCAAACAAATTCTTTCTCAGTTAAGAGTAGAGATGTTTATATTTTAATAATCAAAAAATAAGATTATTCGATATCCTGAAAAGCCTAAAACAGAAACCTTAAACTAACATGATTACTAATTTGAACTAAAAATACGAATAACACCACTGCAAAAACACCAAAAAAAGATAAATGAGATCATTCGGCAAATGTAACAGAAATATGCTGAAATCTTTTTTCGTCATTTGTTGGAAGGCGGAGAGCGAACCGCGCCGAGTGTCAGCGAGGATTTTTTTCCCAAGATGTCATAAATCAGATGGCGGCAGATGGTGTTGACCTACACAATTATTGCCATGTTTCTAGCTAAGAATTATTATTGCCTTTACTCTTGGGCTTTTCAAATAATAATTCTTTACAATTTTTGCTATCGATAGTCGCTTTGTGACCTGAACTTGAGACAAAGAGCCCGAGAAATATTTCTTAATAAAAAGTCCGTGCTCCACTCAAAACACATTCCGAAAATAAGTAAGATGTTATTTGCTTCAAACTTTCACGACTATCTACCTCGACTAGTCAGTGATAACTTAATAAGAAAAAAGATACTTTCATGGAGAACTTAGTAATTTGGAGTACATATTTCTAACGATAAAAAAATTTGAAGTTACAATTATTATGAAAATTCGAAGCGATATTTTTATACATTTATGAAACAGCACGAAGCATGGCTCAGAACTGCATTTACGATGCAAGGACAATTTTGTCGGATTTGCACTTATTGTTGAACGCCGATATCCCACTCAACCCCTTTATTCTAAAGTATAATGGAATTTATATCCTACTTGTATAACAAAATAACATCTTGTTCAAGAATATTGTTATTTGTTGCTATAATAATAAATAGGTAAAGAATTATTAACTGTTATGCTGGTTTCTGAAGTTTGCACTTATTTTCTCATACCTAGTGATTCATTAGTTTCATGTTTACTTAAGTTTCAACGGAGTAAAACTCAAGTTAAGTGGTTCAGAAACTCATATCATGAATTAATTGAACCAAAAATACCAACGAATGGTTAAACGTTGCTGGAAAACCGACCATTAATCACATACAAAATAGACGTATCGAAGGTGCAGTTGTTAAGCGAAAACATTAAATAGAGTCATAA
This sequence comes from Papilio polytes, assembly GCF_000836215.1. NCBI lineage: Eukaryota > Metazoa > Arthropoda > Insecta > Lepidoptera > Papilionidae > Papilio > Papilio polytes. Next base: position 384,153 of record NW_013524823.1, read on the forward strand.
TTTTAAAATATTATCAGAAAAAGGAACATTCTAAAGATTTTCTACATAGTTTTTCCTACGAAATAAAAAGTTAGATGAAAAGATTAAAAAAAAAATAAACAGTTGAAAAGAGTCGGTTTGAAAGTAATAGTTCAGGTGATATAATGCGTGGCGTGGGATTTACGTAATATCACGTATAACGTAGTGGTTCTGGTTCTGTTTTTTTGCATTACTTTAATGTAGGTAACGCGTATACTGAGGTTAAGTGTTCCTGACCCGGTTATTTGTCAATTTACTGAAATCGGTGTTATATATGAATTCGTAAAGTAAACTTAAGGATCAACCTTAAATAATTAAAAGCAACATGTATTAACTTCTCTTGGCCTGATAGAAACAAAGAAAACATTCTATTATTATCTATCTTTTATATCTATACTAATAATATAAAGAGGAAAGATTTGTGTTTTTGTATATATTGGAATAACTCAAAAACTATTGGAGCGATTTGAATTTCTTTCACCATTAAAAAGCTACGTTGTCAGTAATATGGCCATGTCATTATTTTAAATTATACGCAGACGAAGCCACGAGCTACAGCTAGTCTAAACTAAGTTTGTATTTTTATTTCTCAACCACTGGACAGATTGTAATGAAATGGTAGGGTACTCTAAGAATCTTTGTTTCCGAATATATTACAACTTTCGAAGCTTTTGCTACATAGAAGAGATAGCGATTTTCTGTAAATAGTAGCATAATCAGATTTATTTCTGCTATAAGTTGATAAATCATTACGTGTTGTATCCCTAAAAATAAACTTCAATACATTTGTATCCGTGTTATCAGTTATTATAAATTAGACGACAAACTAAAAGATTTATTTCCATAGTTATTTTATCGGATGCTCTTAAATAATTCTTTGACAGTTACGTAATGAAATTTAACTTTGAAGAACGGGTTGTTTGAAATCATGTTATTGTTTTTTATCATGTTAGTGTTTATTGTCATTTAATATCTACAAGACGTATTACTGCAAAGTTTTGACATCCATCTTATTAATTTTGAGAGCTATTAAAAAGCTATTAAATTTACGGAGGAATTCTGAACCGAATCTTTAACTCTTCGCTTCACAAGCGCCACTTACTATTCGTCAGACGATACATTTAAAAGGTGTTTGACCGTGGCCCTATTATTTAAAACGCTTCGACACATTAAGAATGTCGTTTCAATATTTGGCTGTTAGTGAACTAACTAAATAAAGGATAAGTTCATTTTTAAATATTTCTAGTTTTTTTAATTTCCAACCAGTGTTTATTGCGTAATATTACTTAAACTTCATAATCTTAATTAAATTTGTTCAAAGTTGGTTCTTATGGCCGGTTTCCTAGCATCGTTTTACCATTCGTTAATGTTTTTGGTTCAATAAATTAATGGAATATTTTTTCAAACTATGTAACTTGCGTTTAACTCCGTTATAACTTAGGTCTACCGAACACTAATGAATCTGTAAGTAATGATAAAATAAATGGAGACTTCAGAAACCTAGCATTAGCCAATTAAATTAAGTTATTGTTACTGTAACATACAGTATTACGTAAAGGGGATTTGTTCAATCATAGTAATGGATAATATATGGAAGTCAATTGGGATGAGGGAGGCAGCATTAGGCGTTGATGAGTCCGAAGATAAGGGTGGGTCATTTGCGGCCGTGATTTATATAATCTGATGCCGCGCCCTACGCTTACTCCTACCACTCTAACTTAAATTTATCAATTGTAAATTTTAATTGCTAATTTATTTAAATAACAAATAGAAACATGTTCTACACAAATTATTTCTTTCATCATAATTGTGAGCCTAAGATGGTCCACTGCTGTACTCTCCTCGCGATTTTCGATTTTTTCTATAACTAAATTATAACTATCTTTTTAATTAAGTATCTACTTGATTAGTTTTTATCGATTTGTGTTCTTCCATAGAGTGTTGTAAGATAATGTAAAAAACTTTTTATTGTTTCTCTTTATCTATACATCCACACTTTTACTTTAATCACAAGTATGTATGTTTTTTTATTAGTGAGCGATTCGCTATGCGTGCGGTTTATAAAACAACTGTCTATTAAATCGGGCCCTTAATCCAACTAGCGAGAGATTCTTTGGATGTTGATCGAAGCTCAATAACTAACTTTGTTATTAATTTTTTGATTAATATGATGAGACGATGGGGACATAAACCTGAAAGTGTTAAGAATGATGGCTACAAAGGAAGAGGAAGACCGAAGAAAGTATGGATGGATTGTGTTAAAGAGGATATGCTTAAGAAAGGAGTGGATTGAGATATGACAGCTGATAGAGATGTATGGAAGAGTAGCACATACTGTGCCGACCCTCCATAAGGGATAAGGGGAAGTTGATGATGATGTTGATGATATTAATAAAATATCTGAGTAATATGAATGTCAAACTACGTTCCATGTATGGCGTTTCGTTTCATCACTTCTTCGTTTGACTCCTATGGAATATAATTAAGTGAATGGTCTCCCTTATTATACTGAAGGCTAATTGCTTGCTATATTTTTCTCTCGTGAACCATCTTGACCTGTTTCTGTTTAATGTGCAGTTCACTCGTAGAGATTCCCCGTAGGCATTAAAGACTCATTTTGCTCCGCAAGCAATTAAATATTAATTAAACAAGGACAATTGTAATTGAAACCATTAACTTCATTCTTTTTTTAATATAGCTATCAATACATTTTTTCACTAACTTCGGACCATATCCCTCCTTATTCATTTTTGATTATTTTTTTTAAATCATCCTTACAAAACAAAAATTAATACCAAAATTGTATTAAAAAAATCTGCTACTTTGCATACTGAAATTATTTATTACAATGATTTTAAAAATATATTTATTACCAGCGCATACGTATAGTTTCATTCCATAGTTGTAAGCATTATTATAGCTTCATATTAGAAGCATCCCTAAACTGAACAATGTTACTGAGAAGCTCTTTCAGTGCTTAATTTCAAAATGTGTAATTTTAGAAACATCTATTGGGTTGTGATATGGTATCGCTCAGTTACTCGTCACGCTAAGCTTATTTACATTAGCCGGTCTCATCCGAACTTCGTTACACTTGCCCTTCAAATAGTAATTACATTTGAATTAACGTTCGTGACCGGAGAACAGATCGTACCGCTTGTTTCTAGATTATAAGCAACTAGCTTTCGCCCGTAACTTCGTCCGCGCGGAATTAAAAAAAAAACAAATGCAAGTAGCATGTATGTTCTTCCAGACTATTCTCTACATCTGTGCCAAATTTCATCGAAATCCGTTCTGCCGATTAGGCTACCAACTCTAACAAACATCCATCCATCTAAACTTTCGCATTTATAATATCAATAAGATGGATTCAAATATTTATAATGATAGTTATTTGGAGGGCGAAAACCCCGTGCGCCGACCCTACGGGAGTAGGATAAGGCAGGGGAGATGATGATGATGATGGATTCAGATATTCAATCACCGTATGACGTTCTACGTAATACAATAGTTATACATTTCAAGGTCCATTGATCTCCATGATAACAGTTAAAACAAAAACAATATAACAAATGCCAAATTTCACCCGCCAATGAATTATACAGTTATAAATACTTAACTGGTAGATAAAAGTAAATTCTAACGATTAAGCGTCAAAATACGCAATAATCCTATATGCATAATCATCAAATCTCCAAGCGTTTGGAAACGACATACGTAGTTTTAAATTTTATATAAAAATACTAAACACGAAACTTTATAAAGTAATCTTAAACTAAAATACTTTGTTATGTGAATAGTGGGATTGCTATGGAATGACATTGAATGAATGCATCTAACCACAGAAATATGAACTAGTTTCATATCACCAAGCGACAGTGCACCACGCTTCAGACATTAGGTCAGAGATGGTAAATCATTGGTACATGTGCACAATACTTTTTTGGGACACAATATTTTGAGTACAACGAAATGTTCACAACAATTACAAAGTCAAAAGTGCTCGATGTCTATAACCTCACTTAATATTTATTTAAAAAAAAATCACGTTCATATATAATTGTTTACTACTCCTGCAATAGGTTAAGAAATTTGACTATAGAGAAACGGACTAGACAAAGCCACCGTTGCACTTTGTAGCGGGAAGTAAAGATACATATGTGAATATAATGCTGATAAGTAAAATTTAAAGTCTTTAAGACTGTATGCTGATTTTTAAAAACTTATTCACTTGCACAAAACGTGAACTCAAGTATTTATTATTCGTTTCTATTCGACCGTGAGTAATGCAGGTGCTTGACATGTCCTGTCTCTTAAAAGTCAAAAATTAAGAAGCTTAACCGGGACATGGCCCCGATTTATTCTCACCAATCTAATATCTTTGTAGTCGGAACAAATTATTAAGAGCACGCCGCCTCGTCAGATAGAATTGTTATCCAACCCTAATCAATTTTACGAGAGGATTTATTTGTTTTAAATTAATTAAGTCATGTGTGTCCTTTACACTTAAAACTTAATGGCTACAAAATGTATCGATTACTAATGTTGATTGACATTGATTTACGATTATTATTCTGGTTTTTAATTAATTTTAAGAGTTTCATAAACTCATTTCGAGAGCGTCGGTGGCTCATTAGTTTGAACACTTGACTTGTAATCTACAGGTGATTTTCGATTTTTCGAATTTTCATACGTACATAATTTACCCGGCGTTCTTACGGTGAAGGAAAACATCGTGATGCAACCTGCACATATCGGCGAAGGAATTCAAAGATATGTGTGAAGTCAACCAACCCGCACTTGGCCAGCGTGGTTGGCTATGGCCTAGTCACTCCATATTAGGGTAGGCTCCGAGCCCCTCGGTGGGGACGTATAGTGAGCTGGTGATGATGATGAAACTCATTTAACATTGTAAAGGTGATGCTTTTCGTTCGTTTTACTCCAAAAATAAAACTAATAATTTCGGTTAATAAAAAACTGAAATATTTGATTATTACTCCAGTCCAATGGTAAAATAAACAGACTTAGATCTTATACGATTTGTTAGTTTATAAGAACTCAAACATAAGACACAGCAATAATAAATGCTCAGTGAATTTTCTTCATATTTGAATACAGAGTCATTGATCTGTGTTATCAATAATTCCATCTACCTTTATTAAATTCCTTCGATGTTGTAACAAAGGAAGTCGCAGCAATAAGGTTGGTATAGCTTGCTTTTTGACCGACTTACCAAAAGAAGGAGATACTCAATTCGTCTGTATGTTTTTTTTTTATTCCAACTATCTTCAAACGATGTCAGTACATATTTATTACAGTAAAAAAAATTACGTGACGCATAACGTTCCATGGGTTGGTCATCAGCCACAATTTTTCTGTACAGTAGTAATTTTTTATTTTTTGCTCGGTAGAATTTAAAAGTAAATTTTACAATTAAACCAATTTGCGTTTGTTAAACAATTACGCAAATGTCTCTGCTAGATAAAACGATCCAATAACCACATATATCTCGCCGGCAAAATGGATTACCAGTTAAAAAAGCTTTCTCACCGTTACCGCTCGTCCCGAGTTATTGGAAAATAGGATCAAAACGCAGTCAAATAAAGGCATTAAAACAAGTAAAAAACTGTTTACTATAGTTGTTTGCTAACCTGTATGAAATATTTAAATTTTAAATCATTATGGTTTACATTTTTAAAGAATTCAAAGTAGTTAATTACATTTTATTTGAATCAAAGCAGTGATTAAAGTGTTATATTTACAAATTGATTGAATGATAATGATTTTTTTTTACATTTTGATTAACCTATGAAAAGTTCGTTCCCTACCTGTTGATTTGAGCGATTTTTTAAATTATTATAATGTTCATGAATAAAACATTTACTTCAAATGTCGTTTTAGAGATTTGCGTTCTCGTATTGAATTGGTCTTACAATTTTTCCTTCTCTGTTAGCTTTTTGTTTTAAATGTTATTCGTATGAATGTATTTTAACGTAGAATCTATTAAAACTAATTATCATAATTCATTGTTTTAAAATTATAATGTGCAAATTTTTAGAATAATAATAATTTAAACAGTTTTTCTTCAAACCTTTTTTTTAAATGCTTTCTTAGATAGATAAAAAATCTTTCTACGAAATATTTGCGTTCATACAAAGAATCGTACTCGTTTGAATTTTCTTATGAATCAGTGGAAATTGTCTCGGAAAATTTGTTATGAACTATAAATAAAATATACGAAGAAAAAAGGCAGAACTTGTAGCTTGTCGCTTGATGGTGCTTTGAAATTAAATTTTCCCCTCGGCCGTAAACATCAGAGAGCAACTTTTGAAATGTAACAATTGTTTGTGATGTAGTTAGTTTCTTTGTATAAAGTTTCAAGTCGCATCTGCCTTTTATTAGGGCGCAGCGATTGGAGTTGGCGTGACGTTTCTAGCGATAGAGTCCACAAACTTTCAACAAAACTTGCCTTTATTGCTTCCGATTTCTTGTTTGTTATTAAAATGTATCGCTTAATGATAAGCATTACCATATTTAGAACATCTTGTTATTCTTTTTTTATTTGATATTTACTTTGATTAATATTAAATTTTTTGTCACAGAGAATCGCACAGAGTGGAGAAACAACCTTCGAGAGATTATCAAGGAGCGTGGTCGCGACCCTGAGGAATGAGGAAACTATCCGGAGAGAGAGAGAATATTAAAATTATTTTTTTTAAATATTTTCTAACTATACGGGGTAGATATAGTTTTATATGCGAAAAGAAGTGTCGGATTATAAATATATGTTATGGACAAGGCTTATCTGTAAGAGGATTTTAGGTTATAGTTCGCAGCGAGACTTAAAATTTCAATTAATAACTTTTGCGGAACCGGTGACACGGATAGACTTTAGGCTGCCCACACACTAATATTTCTACCTAGTAAAACAAGAACATGGTAAATTTTTTATAGAGCTCAGTACATAAAAACGTGAAAAATTTAATTCCTCATTTAATGTAAAGCTATGTTTATTTGAAAATATGCCTACAGTTAATAAAAGACATTTCAATATCATTATTTTTATAAATACAATTATATGAAAAAAATTACAATCTTGTTAAATTACACAAAATTAAAACGATTCACACTTCACATAGATGCATGCATGTATTTGATATTCCTTTAAATTTTTATTCATTATAAAGTTCGAACAACTTTCATCATTACAAGAGACACTGCAACATAAAGTTCTACACACATACATAAATCGTTCCGCGTCCGAGGAAATATAAAAAGTCCCTCGTTTTCATCGGTAGCGACGTGCGATTCCTTTTTTAAAACGATTTAAATCTTTTGACATCAAAACTGTGCAATATCAAAAGCTTGGAAAAAAACTATACTCTTTTCGAGGGAAAAATTCTGAAGTGAAAACTTTGACGTTTGATTTCAAATAAAAAACATGATACCGTCCATTGATGTGTTCAAAACATCGCTGAAATAGAATAATTTAAGTCTAAAATATACGAATTCGATTCTTTAAAAAGGCACACGTCAATAACCTCAGAACAATAGGGAGTATTTGCTTTGGTATTTCATTTTCCAGTTAACACGTTTACTGCGGCAAGAAAAATCATAATTGAAGAATTGAAGATGAAGTACTGGCGCGGCGGCTGGCCAAAATGCGCCCCCAATGATATTTCCGGCAGTGCGTGGCAGGTCTTTCTAGACCTACCAGCACCAGGATAGATTAAATTGCTAACTTTGCAGAAGCATAATGTATACATTTTATGTAATGTAATGTATACACGGGAGATAATCGTTTCGGACTAGCGAGTGGGACATAGTTTTTTTTGTCCGCAGCCGTTTAAGTACAACGACAGGCTTAAATCCGCCTGTTACGCAGTTAGCGTTTTAAGTAAGAATAGAGTTTTAAACCAACTCAGCTTGAGCCTTTATAAATATGGCTTATGCTGTAACTTACAGGTCATTTATATTTGCGATTCGAAAATCGCTTTGACGACATAAAAAATAATTCAATTAAACGTTGAGAGAAATTAAGACCAAATTGTAAATTTTACAGATAATTCAGTACAGTGCTAATAGGGGACTGTACAAGACACATACGAACATCATTAGCCGATTTGGATTATCTTCGACAGTTCTCTGTCTAGTTTCTCATGTGTTTAAAGTTAACAGCTGTCTTTGGGAACTATGCTTTACAAATAGATAGTTTCTAAGTGGTAGCTATATTACCATTTACTTTTACTATATAGGAGACAGTCGTGAGGATTTCAGACGTTGAAGTTTCAAAACTTTGACTACGATTAGTCTGACTTGGACTGGACTAGTTGACGTAACAATTCAGCTATAGTTATCGTATGGTAAGTTAATCTCTTAAACATTACATTGATTGAGTGAGAGTTTTACTATACAATAGAAAACTTCAGCCTTTTTGTGACAATTAAAAAAAAAGATCAAACAACAGAGCCCTACTACTTACAGCTTTAATTTGCGTTTAAGATTATTTATTTATTATTTATTTATTGAAAACATTACATGACACAAATTAAAAAATATGCACAAATATGGCCCCGCAAAAACCATATAATTGGTTTGTCCGCGG
>NW_013524823.1:393855-413345 GCF_000836215.1 Papilio polytes
GCCCGCTCAGGTACTCGCGGAACCACAAGTTTAACGGATGATCAATCCCACATTCCTCCAGTGCTTGAACCAGCGTCTCATGCTCCAGGATGTCGAAAGCTTTTTTATAATCGAAGAAGAAATAAATAAATAAATAAATAAAATAAAAAAATAAATAAATAAAACACAGCTACAACTATTTTCTTTTCGTTTAAATATCCGTTAACATCGTTAGTAAATTTTGATATTAATGAGGTTGTGCTCTTACCACTCTGGAATCCATATTGACAACTGTTTACGATACTATTTTTACTTAAATAGAGATTGATTTGATTAACTGTACATTTCTCAAATATTTTCACAATACTAGATAATATGGATACAGGTCTATAATTATTATAGTCTTGTTTACTTCCTTTTTTATGCAACGGTCTCACTATGGATTCTTTCAATTTATTTGGAAATATATGATTATTAATACATAGATTGATAAAATGTGACAGAACGGGACTTAATTGCTCAGATACCGATTTAATATCACACATGCGAATTAAATCGCTGCCTGGCGATTTCTTACTAGATATGTTTTGAATAACTTTAAATACATTGTCTAATATACTTAGATACTATAATACTTTAGATGCGTTGTCTACCCTTACCGAAGGAAGGGGATACCTACATGAAAAGGATATTTCCCCTTCTTATGCGTCTCCTCCAGCGTCAAGTCCAAGTTTCCTAAAAGGGACTAATGTTGGGCCTCCGGCACCGTACTTATCAGACGAAACGCTGTTCACAGCGAAACACTTCACGTCTGTCTTCTGTGTGGTCGTGGGCTCTACCACTGTTAAAATATAGATGGTACTCATATTTTTTAGGCCGATAGATCCCAATTCTGAGTACAAAGACTGCTCTATAATCTACTATGGTCGATTCCTCTTGCAGAAACCTGCTTTATGTTCATGCCTGTTAAACTTTGCTTCTAACAATCTATGACGACAACAAACATCGCAAGATATATAAGAACTTTTCGCGATCGTTCTGTAACTGGTTTGTTAGGGGAACTAAGTTATTCGTCTGGTTCCGAACGCGTAAGTTTTAGCTCTATTAGGAATATTAGGAAACCATACCAGAAATCTAATTTTAGGAACCTCGCTTCATCAATGCTGTACGTGTTCTCGTTTATCTTGAGTAGATTACTACCTTAAGTTATACAAAGTTTGTTAAGTGAATTTTATTTATTTAAAAGGATTTCATAATTTATATAACTTTAAATTAAATTAACCAATCAAAAACGAACGGAACTTATTTCATTTAAAGGACGCGACATTTTAATAATAGTGAGACATTTTCTTGCTGAATTTAGTTTCATTGACTTTTCTACAGAGAATTAAAACCACGCTAAAGTTTTCCTGCATTCAAATTGAGCTTTGAAGCTCTTTCAATTCAAGTTTGTGAAAAACAATTTGTGACGAAGTGATTCTGAAACGATGTAAAAAGCGACACTCGTGTTTTTTCATCAAACACTTTTGATTCATATCGTCGACAGCTATATAAAAACTACTTTAATCAGATTAACGTGTTAACGTTAGTATTTGAAATTCTTTGTTATAAAAATGTCCAGTTACAGTTCTTAATATGTCACCGTGTACAGATTTTATATTTGAAAATGTTTCAAGCTATTTTATTTCCATCCAGAGTAAAACTTATAAAAGCCTTAAATTCTAACACCAATTCTTGATGTGAAATTGATTTTCCTTAACCCAATAATTAAATATATTAATAAAACTTATTACTCAGATTTCATTTTTAATCAATACTTATATCATAAAGAGAAAAGATTTGTATTTTTATATGAATAACTCAAAAACTACTGGACCGATACAAAAAATTCTTGCACCAACAAGCTATATTATCACTGAACAACATAGGCCACTTACTATTTGACCGACTTCCTAAAAGAAGGAGGTACTCAATTCGTCTGTTTGTTTTTTTTTATTTATTTTAATTTTACTTTGATCAAGTCGCGAGCAAAAGTTAGTTATATTGATAATAGAATAAAATTTTAAAGTGGTTCTTCCTTCTAAAAAGTTAGTTAACATTGAACTTAAACTTCATAAGTAGACTTTAATTTATACTAATATTGTTAAGGGGTTTTGTGTTTTGTATGTATTTGATTCACGTAAAAACTACCGTTCCGAATTTAAAAATTCCTTCACCATTAAAAAGGTAATTTATCCGTAAGTAACATAGGCTACATTTTTACTATTTTTTTTAATCCACGCGGACGCAGTCGTGAGCAACAGCTATTACTTAATATACTTATTTGCAATAAAACGTAGTGCTATCAAGTTACAAATAAATTTAATTATTTCGTATATTTCATAAATGAATATTAGTATAGTTTAATAAAATGAAAATTAATATAAAGTGATTTTAGTTGAGTACCCTGAACATGTTAAATGTGAATCGATCATATCGGAACAAAATTTAATTACCATGAATATAGGCACTAAATTGCATTAGTGTGAAGGAAATTAGAGCGGTAATGGAGGGCTTATATAGTTATTCAATATATTAGCTAAATAGTTTCGACACTTTAGTACTTGCGCTAAGTTGATTACAATTTTCATAAACAAAATATCTTCAATTACCCAAATGTTTTAAACAATCACTACCGCCTTTTAACCAACTCTCCGTAAAGTTTATCATTAATATACTTTGTCTGGTCGTAAGTATTGTTTCTATACACAATATCAATAATATTGCGATTAGATGACATTAATTTATTTAATTCTTTTTGCACAAGACTTAGTATACAAATATTACAGTAACACACACTAATGAATACTATTTATTCCCGTTTATATCTATACTTATGTATAATGTATCTTGGGTCGTGAATATTTTGCGGCGTTGTTGAAAACCATTAACTAAATTCATGCAAGGCGAATCTGTAATAATCCCTCATACGTGACTCGAGAACGTCTTCGTGCCGTGCATGTAGTTTTGTAAACAGACGAGATCGTGTGAAAATAATAGTTAGATTTCCCTAAGTTATATCAAAACGTGCAAATAACGACCTCATTTCATACATTTGGAGGTACCAAAGCTTTTTAGCCCTTGATTAATTTTAGTGAATACTTTTTACTACCCAAAAGTACATTTGCTGGATTTTAAATGTAAATAAAAGAAAGTAATTCGAGAAATAAGCGAATTAAACTTGTAATCCACTTAAAATAATTCTACGTTATGCAATACTTTTATTTCAAGTAAATGGAAACGCTTTCGATTCTACACATAAAAGGCAACTTGATTGGTGAATTAATCACGTAAAAACTACTGAACGCATCGGTAAAAAGCTACCAATCAACAGAGTTCTTTATGTATTTTTTACTTCATGATCTGTCATGATTATTTTTACAGAAATAAGAAAATCAATGAAATGCTAGTTTTTTTCACAATTTCAGTTATAATGTCGACAACCCCCGCGATTTCTTTGAGAGAATAGATATCCAATATGTCTTTGTACAGGTATTTTCCGGTAACGAAAATTCACAGACAAGGAAAATGAAATTCCAATTCATAGAAAATATACATTAAGACCCTTTGAGGTCATTGGGAATTCTACTCACAACATATTCTTCTTGCTTGAGCAATAAACTGCATCAAAATTAAAACAACTTAGGATTTTTCTAGACTTAAGATTACTAAAACCGTTAAGACGCAAAGTTATTTTATGATAGCCTAGACAGCGTAATAAAAAAGATTGGTTTCATTTTAGGGCTCACAGACAGAAAATGTTATTGGCCCCGATATTTCGTTGCTACTTGTACTTTTAAGTACTTAATATTATAGTCAAGTTTTTTTATTAATGCTTCATCATCATTAACCTCTTTATATAAATCTTGAATACTTATTTTCAATTCGATCAATTTTTACATCGTCTAAAAATCGTAACTCTGCATGCATTTAAGTATGAAATGCACAATCTTCTAAATCAATATGAAATTTTTGTTTTATCGTTGAATAAAAACTATAATATATCGAACTAAGTAATAGGCGGTTACAATGAGCCATAATATGAAAGCAATCTTCTTTTATTGTCTTGGTCGTGGCTATCATATCAGAGTAGTAAGCTTACTGTCTTTATCGTTGGCTCTATAATTTCAATGTGTTAGTTCCGTTTGTGAAATACCATTTAGAAACAATTACTATCAGATAAAATCTTGGTAATATTCATTAATACAAGAAATAGAAGGAATACTCAAGAAAAATCTGTTTCAAACAGCTCACTTTCCAAAGCCTATCTGACAGTTTATAATACAGACTTGTTATGGCAGAAAAAACTTTTTTATCCACCTAATTTCTGGCTGGAAATATATTCTATGCCCCTTTCTGGACATCGCTATGTGTATTTATAAGTATAAAAATGTATAAAATCACTTTTGCTATTATAATTTGAATTCATATCAACTACTTTATCAGCGGCATATACATGATTAAATAAAAAAATAAGTATTGAATTTGCTTTAGAATAACGATCACCATTTCTCGTAGAGAAATAACATTAAGTATATAGTTTACAAGGTAAACATAATATTTCTCTTGAATTAGTTATATTTAGGCGTTTTCAAGTTGTTTCATAACTGACATTGCTAGTTCACTCATTAATATTTTACATCCTTACAAAAACTTCTTCCTAAGAAAAAATTCGGTATCGTAAAACTTTTAACGAGGCTGGGAAATTAAGTAAACTCCTATTTTGCTTAAAGAACTAAGCTTTTTAACGATATCAATTATCATTTTTTCTTTCTATTTATTTAGAACTTGTTTCTTTTTAAACAATCTAACAATTACTTTGACAAATGAATCTGCCGTCCGATTAATGGTTCCTAATTTTGGGTTCCATTAATTATAACCTAACTTATTTTTTCCAATATCTTAATCTATTACATTAAATTTCACTAAGAATAGTTTTTGAAAATACCAGTAGATCTATCAAAGAAAAATGATATTTGAAAAGGTTTTATTTAGACATGCCTATAGTATGATGGTTAAGAAATAACTAATATCAGGCTGGCCGCCAAGAAAGCAATAGATAAGAAAATGGTATTTAATAAAAGAACGAAATTTTAAATTGGCATAGAAAAATGTGAAGCAAGCTACGTAAGAACGTTTTTTTAACAAATGCAATTATTCGTTTATCATTTTCTGTAAATAGTGTATTTTTATTTATATTAGTAAAAAAAATTATCAATGGTACTAGTTTACATTTATTAATATGTAAACTATATTCTTTTAACGAAATTCAAATCAATGAGAAAAAATGAGCGGAACACTTATTACGGTCTTTTTTATATTTCTAGTATTGCAAATGTAAAAAGTGGTGTATGAAAACTTTGTAGCGATAAGCACAGTTCAATGAATTTGATAGCCAGAGCAAAAAATGTAGATTGCTTTAGGAAATATCGGATAACCTACGCAATTTCAAGGTAGGTTTTACTAAAACTGGTGTAGCTAAAAATATTGCATATGCACTAGTTAGAGAATCGAGATTGGTTTTATTGCAGTTCGATAGTTTTTGGGGATTGCTACTGTATTTTTATTTAACTTTCCTCTTGTGGTAGACGACATTACTATTTTTTGGCTAAATCAACTTTTGATGGTATTATACATTCGTTTGCAAATAGCTTTTATAAGAAAAGGAACCACTTGATTATTCAAGAAAAGACAAGACAAGTCAAGACAGTCATAATGGTTTCATAGATTTTAAGTATGGTGTCGTTCAATCCGCTCTCTATAGAGACTGATCTTTAAAGACCGGTTGTGAGCGATTGAGTGAATGAGCTTAAGTGAGCGAGTTCTGGCTCATTTTGAAAGCACAACGCCATATTATTTGATTGGTATTTTTATTTGGACTATAATTGTCAAAGGGACTACCGATCGTGAATTTAATTATTGCTTGGAATAATTTGACTTTGTTGGTTATTTTAATCTTACTAATCTCACTAATAATATAAATGCGAAAGTATAGATGGATGGATAGATGTTTGTTAGAGTTTGTAGCCTAAACAACTGAACGGATAGCGATGAAATTTGGTATAGACATAAATGACAGTCTGGAAGAAATCTTAGGCTCAGTTTTGTTTTTTTTTTAATTGCACGCGGCCAGAGTCGCGGGCGAAAGTTAGTTTTATATAAATGTTTAATTGCCGTAGTCTACGCCAATAAGATATTAGAACAAAGTTATTTATTTCTTTCGACAAATGGGTTTAACAATTATGTTAGAGAGTTCTTTAAGCGATAAATTCGTGTTCGCACAAGTTGCTGACGTTGCTTTGAGAAATTACAAGGTTCAAGTTGTAGCGAACTTGAAAATTTACTATATTAGAGAACCTGTAAATTGTTATCAAATCTGTAACATAACAAGACTTTATCCTTTATTATTAAAATGTATTTATGTTATTCGAATTAAAAATCTCTCTCAAGAAGTTTACAATATAATGTTTGGTAATTCAGAAACTGTTTTGAGACAAATGTCTTTATCTTAATTTAAATTTAATGTTTAGTGTTTGATAAAATGCCCAACAACAATAATAGACCAAGAACAAAAAGCTCTAAACAATAATTTTAATAGTAAAAAAAAAACATTTATATACTTTACCATCCTTTACTCACCAAACCAAAATGACACTTACGTAAATGTAAACTAGACATTTGTTTTTTTTTTTTCATTAAATCTTAATACTACCAAACTACGTGAACAAGACTATATGTCCACTCTATATATTTGTAAGCTCTATCAACACATCTGCTAAAAGTTTACTAGTGGACTTAAAATCTGATTAAAAAAAGAAACAATTTAATGAAATAGTAGTCATTTTATTAAATAGCGAAAGTTTCAGAAGCAACCATTTTTTAAATTGGTCTAAAAAATCTCCCTAATTCTGATACACATTTTCTCAAAATTTTGTGTAACATAAAATAAATACACTCGTAAATCGCTACTATAATAACGTTTATTTTTTCTACGTGTGTAAACTACAAACGTTCAATAAAATCGTAAAACGTTAATCTAATAATTCATTATTTGCATGTTAGTCACGTTTGTTTGTGTGTATTTTTTATTTGTCGCTTGAACATTATCCTCTTGCTATTCCGCGCGAGGGCGTCGCTTCGATAATTTGTTGTTTATTTGACAACGACGACCTCGCAACTCGTTGTGGTGGAGCAATTTAGCCGCCTTAAGGAAAACATATTGTACACTACGCTTTCGCCATCAAATGCATTTAAAATCTTTTTTTAATATGCTTATATCTTTACAAATTAAATTTTCAAACTAAGATTTATGTTATAAACAAATCAGAAAATAGGGTGTATTAAAACAAATGAATACGAGTACATTAAACGTTAAGCATATAAAGTAACGCACCTCTTTATAAGTCCATGTAAACCTAATGTAGTAGGGAACTCAATACAGTGTTTCTTTATTAAATAATAGCATAAAATTAAAATTAAAAATGTAACATGTCTTATTTATAACATCAAAGCATCCGGTGGCATTCAACATATTATTTTCATGATTTTATTCAAGACGCGTACAGTCGTCTGGATAATTCGTTATTATATTTGTCATCGCCATTCTCTGACAGCCTATTTCCTAAAGATCCTACGCTACTCTAGTCCTAGTCACTAAAGTATTGTGTTTTATTTATTAGTGCTTTAAAGCAATATTGAATAAACAGTATGTTTACCAAAGCGTATAACACATATAGTTATTCGTAAACACATTTATTTTATTCAAAAAATGTATATTCTTTTAAATTTTAAGTTTTATTGTAATGATTGCTCACAGGAAAATTTGATTCCTTAACGGCTTAAAGGTAGTTGTTTAAAATTCAACTGCACGTTTAGAAAATAACGATAGTTCTGTCTCAATATAATAAGATTTAATCTAATAAAACCGCCACAAACGGATCACAGTTTTGCATTCACCACTAAAAGTGTTGACCGTAGTACTCCACTTGAAACTACTGATAACGACTACAGTCCGTTGATGTCGGCCCTTTATCGTTTGAAAACATTTCGGTTACTTTAACTCGCAAAAAAAGCTCTCTTTTAAAGCCACCGACATGCTTTTATCCTAGCTTCAAACATTTAATAATATACTTCCACGAATTTATTAATGGCTATTATCTTTCAACATTAGTAGATGCTTGCCGCCTTTTACCACGACCTGGGAATAAATGATATCCCACTCGTCACAATTTCTAACTTCGCGAGTGTACCAAGCACTCAGACAAGTAAATAGAATTATTAATTATGCGTGCCTAGTAACGATATAACAATTATTATACTGTGATTATTTTATGTGTTGACTATAAATCAAAGTTAATTCTTTAAATATAAATAAAATGACTATTCCACCCCTTTAGGGTTCGTTAACCCGTTTTAGAAAATGTAACAAATATCCATTCATCCAAACTTTCACATTTTATATATAAAATATTAGCTGTTCTCGTGTGGCTTCATCCGCATGAATTTATAACGATTTTATTTTATTTACATTTGTCAAATTATCAATTGCAAATGTCAAAATGACATGACAAACTATTAATCTTACTTCCTTGATGTTGGCAGTTTGCAGTTTATAGTCCCTTTCCCATATTAGTTTTTTATCCTATTTATTTACCCCCTAAGTTTAATAGCGTGAAAATATATAGCCTAAAGCTGCTAAAAAAAAATATGCTGTGATTGCTGACATCTTACGTCACAAAGTACTGTGTTTACGCTTTATTATTTTAATAGTATAGATTAGTATAATATGTCATATTGTACTGGATGGCACTATCAAGATAGGTCACAGTGAACATTTGAATACGTTCTAGCAATATTTTCATAAACCTTACATTATCATACACAAAAAACTTCATATACGACAAACTGAAATACATTTGATATTGCGTTCGATATTTGTGCAAACAGAGGCATTCAATCATCCTCACTAACCCTACACACGAATATTTATATGAGAGCCAGAAAAACCTTCGGAAAAACAAACTTGAAAGATCAAAAGTTTTAATACAAATTCTAATAAAATCTGGAAACGGGTTTAAAATAGGATTTTTTTTTTATATTAATCGATAATATACTCGAAATTGCTAAGAGATTTTTTTTCTTTTGCATGTTTTTTATTTTTTACTTAAATCGTAATTACAAGGTTTTTAGTTTTTTTTTATATTATTGCTATAAAGTTTTTGGAGTGTACCATATAACCGAGTTGGTAGTGTTAAGTTTTTATTTAGCCCAATGTATTTTTTTAGACTGGCTTTGTTATGTCGACCCACTTGTATAACATACATAAAAATACAGATAATATGCTTGTCTCCTTTATATCCACTTCATATAGTTCTATTTTAGAATTTTAAACAGGTTGTCAATATGCTTGTTAGTCGGATTTACACTACTTGGAGTTTGAAATCTGTCCGTATTCAATTCACACGGGATCTCATACCTTGACAGTTTGAGCAGTCGAAGTCCCCGGAGCGTATATCATAAAAGTGGAAAATACTTTAACAAAATAAGTATAACATTTTTCCTTAGAAATATTTCTATTTTGATTTGATACTAAACATTAATATTAATATCAATATCGTATTATTATAATCTTACTAATATTATAAATGAGAAAGTTTAGATGGATGGATGGATGGACGTTTGTTAGAGTTTGTAGCCTAAACGGCTTTGGCTTCTCGATGAAATTTGACATAGTTGTAGAGGATAGTCTGGAAGAACAAATAGGCTACATGCTTTTGTTTTCTTTTAATCCACGCGGTCGGAGTCGCGGGCGAAGGCTAGTACAAAATATAACATTTTTATTTTAACATCACTCGACAAAGCTTCTGCGTATTTGCTTAGAATCATCATCCAAAATCATCCAATGAAAAAACATGACTTTTGTAAACGTTATCTTTGTGTAAACAGTAACGTACATGGTTTATTAACATTCAAATTAAGTCATATTTATGTTAAACTTATTTTGTAACTTTCATATGTTTGACAATAACAATGGAAATGTTCTTATCATAGACATAACGGAGATTTTAATATGAACTGATGTTTGAGGATTGTCGGTGGCAATAAATCTTAGAGCAATATCGTTTATTATCCATTACTGTACTAATATTATAAAGAAAGATTTGTATTTTTTGGTTTTTGTTTGTATTTGATTCATGTAAAAAACACTGGGCCGATTTTACAAATTATTTAAACATTGGAAAGGTAATTTATCTGTGAGTATCAAAGGCTATATTTTTAACTAGCTTTCGCCCGTAACTCCGTTCGCGTAGAATTAAAAAAAAGTTAGTAGCCTATGTGTTCTTCCAGACTATCCTCTACATATAGATGTACTTTATTTGGTATAGACCAAAATTCATCGAAATCCGTTCATCTGTTTAGGCTACAAACTGTAACAAACATCAATCCATTCGTCCATCCATCTAAACACTCACATTTATGATATTAGTATGAGTTTTTTTTTTAATTCACGCGTGCGAAGTCGCGAGCAACAGCTAATTACAATTAAAATTGCGTTAAATGTTCCTATTAGGGTTTTAAATTTTTTGTTTATCAGGGTTTCATCTTTTATGTGATCACATCAGATAAGTCGACGTATGTATGTCCTTACTTAAAGCAAAGTAAATCCTTTCCTCGTTTGCATCCTTATTCCAGAAAAATAATGTAAACGAAATACTCTCGGCTTTAAAGTCGGGACGCTACTAAGCTTTGCTAGCCAAACTAATTAATTTCCTTTGAGGATTTTCTGCAGAAGTAATAAATACGCTATCAATAGATTCCACAGTATTGATCAAGGCAAAAAAAACTTGATGGAATAGATTCTGAAAGGATCTATAAGTAAAGCAGACGGACCTTTTGTAGGGTACAGACAAACCATGAGAAGTAAAACATGAACGAGATATAATTGATATCTCTTCCCGATTAGTTTTTCTAATTAATGAAGATAACTTTATTAATTGTGGTAATAACAACTTAATTTACGAACAATTTCATCTCTAAACATTATCAGGATAATCAAACTATAGTATGAAAAGTAGAGCGAAAAAATAAAATTATACAACGAAAAAATGTGACAATTTGGCAACTACATCACTATTATCTGATGCAGCGAACCACGCCGTATGCACTTACTACAAATTAACTAGTAAAAATTTTATTCAACCAGTGCCTACAATCGGAAAAAGTAATTTCTGCTATTTTATATCCAAATGGTCTTTACATAACGTTTGTACTTGAAAATGAAGTTTCAAAAGGAGCAGAACTGGTAAGGTTTTGCCTTAAGTTAAGTTTTCCCTAAAACTATAAGGGTATTTAAAATAGTTTTAACTAGCTATTGCTCGCGTCTTCGTCTTAGTGACCACGTATGTAGGTTTTTACTGGTGAAAGAATTTTTTAATTCGGTCCGGTAGTTTTAGAGTTATTTCGAAACATACAAAATAATTATCTGTCCTATTCATAATATTACTATAGCTGTAGATTCAAAGATACACTTATATTAATAAGGAATGATACGGCTCTCATGTTAAATATAGTTGGAAACATTTACAAGGTACAGAAGACATTTCGGGTATTCAAACTGAAAACAGTTCCCCAACATTAAATGAAGCAGTTTCCGATGCCTTTGTCGTTTACCAATTGCTCGTCTTTCTACGTCTGAAATTTGTCATTTCATCGTTATGCATTTGCTGGGAAGTTTCTATGATAGCCGACCGTACTTCTCTGCGATCTGGCCAAATTAAATTATTCCGCTAATAAAGTACTTCTAAACTACAAATATCTGAATAGCTCGACTCCTTTATAGCTTACTATAGCAAACACGGGGAATTAGCAATACAACTTTGAATTACATCAATCCTTTAATTAACGTTATTATTCTGTTTGCTTAAGGAAAACAGAATAACAGATACCGTCATTTTCTTTTACCGTGTCATAATATCTACGTACGAGTACAAACCAAAGTGTGCTAAGAGCCTACTGATCTAATGCGGTGGTGAGTTCGATTCTTGTCCATAGTCGTACATTGTCTATTATCGTAAACCTGAAATAATAATTTTCTAATCATCATCATCTCCCCTGCCTTATCCTACTTCCGTAGGGTCGGCGCACCGGGTTTTCATCCTCCAAAGCACTCTATCATCCGTCATCTCAGTCATCACTCCCTTCTTGATCATGTCACCTTTCACGCAATCCATCCATCTCTTTTTAGGTCTACCTCTACCGATGTACCCCTCCGCATTCATAACTAACATCCTTCTTGTTACATGCGATTCATCCCTTCTCATAACATGCCCATACCACTCTAACCTTTTACTCCTTATTTTCTCAACTACTGGGGCTACTCTCAAACTTCATCTAATATACTCAAATAATAATTTTCAAATAAGCTGCTAATATTAAAAAAAAACGTTGTCGCTTTCTATTCAAATCTGTTCAAACTAGTAGTGTTATAGTTGTGTAAGTAGACATTTTGACCATTCGCAAACCGCATAGTGACTCCCCGAGCTAAAGCAATCGTCGAAACTCTGTTTTCGAACATTTGTTATATAAATCAACATAAATTAACTGAATCAGTTACCGAATTGCCGGTCGCGTTACTTCGTTAATATTTGTCCACAGCGACCAATTCCCGCACTGTGTATAAATTAGTTTGTGTATATTGTAATTAGCCTTTGGCAGAAGCGGTAGATAAATACTTTAAGTTACTATGAAAATTTATGTTTAATATCGATGCTAATACTTTAAAGATAAAAAATGTATACATGTTTTGAATAAACTTAAAAACCATTAACCTCATCTACAACTTCCACCTGCTTATCTCTTTAATGTCTGATCTAACCAAAAATGTCTTAAATTGTGATCGTCATCATCATTTATATGTCTTATAACTCTCATCTTATTTTGTAACCATGTATTTTAAATTCCGCAAGACAATCGTTAAAAGAAGACGCTGCCTCCTGAAACACAGTTATTACTAGCTCAGGAGACAGAGTCCCACTAACTGTACTAAACTGTTTTAGATCAATAAAGAATTTTTATTTTTTATTTATTTTATTTCTTTCCTCATAATACTGTAATGTGTATAGAATATGTATAATGTACGTTGTTTCTCTGAGCTATCTAAAACTATAAAAACTATTTATTCAATTATATAAATTGATAATCATTTAATAATTTCTATTTGTATAGCATCCCTATTCAATGTAGTATCTCATTTAAAATGAAGTGCAGATGAGTGTTGGATAACTTTTCAATTTTCAACCTATTAAGCATACGCTTTGAAGTCTGAATAGCAATGAATTAAAAGAGACTTGCGTTTCCATTATACCCTTAAATTAATAGCAACTTCTTCAATCTAAACTCCACTTTACAATCCAATGTCTAACTTAAAGTTATTTTTCATTCCGTCTAGAAAATATTCTCTTCGTTTCAATTTTAAAATGAAAAACTAAAGTCTGCATTTATGTTGTAATATTTAGTTAAGCAAAGAAAATATTGAAAAATATTTTCTTGCGTTATTTATTTTTATTTTTAATAATATAGTAAATCAGTTGTATCCATTTATCATCTTTGTTGTAACTATTACAGACGCTCCAATTTTATTACATACTAGCTGTTGCTAGCGACTTCGCCCGGGTGCAATTAAAAATATAGCCTATGTTTTTTGCAGATAAATTATCTTTGTAACGGTTAAATAATTTTTAAAATCGGCCCAGTAGTTTATGAGTTATTTCAATACATACAAAAATACAAATCTTTCCTCTTTATTATATCAGCATAGATATAGATATCAGCTGATGATGGCAGCTTTGTTACTTCTACTGTGATAATAATACGAAAATTTGATAAATTCGGTAGGAGTTTGTTTTTTTTTTATGAAAATAAGAAACCGTTGCCAAGATTTGGGGTTCGTGTCTATTTAAAATGTCACAAAAATTGTACACAATGATAAGATTTAATGATCTGTTCTTAATAAAAAAACAAATGAAGCGTTAGACAAAAGCGTTGATGACGCAATACACATTCACATATCTCCATAGACTTAAATCAACTGTAGAACCTGAAAGTATTGCAGAGGGTGGTCGCCTCTCGCCGGCGGCGGTAACGCACAATTGAGCGGAATGTTCCCGTTTCATCACATCACATTTGTTAGATTAAAATGTTACCTTTTGTAACGTATTTCAATCTTGTCAATAAATTTAAAATAACGTAATTAAACCGCTGTACAGACTTTGACAGTATGTTCTAAAGAATCCAGATATAAAAAAACTAGAAAACAGAATTAAAATTATTAGGTATTGATATTGTATATTTCAATAGTCGAGTTAGGATCAGAGCGTTGATCGTGGAAGTTAGTTCTCGAACTATTTAACAGTTAAGGCAACTTTTAATGCTGTAACCGATCCTTGCAACCTTAATAGTCTGCTTTTGTTTATTTTTACAATTATTGGACACACTTGCACGTACAATCGATAAGATCCTATTATCTAAAAAGAAAAACTATTATTTGTGAAGAATTTTTACTATCCCATCACTGTGACAATAACTGCAAAAAAGTTGGAATAGCAATTATTTCAATTAATAATTAACCTAACTACTAATTAATTACCTTCACTTGTTTTATTAAAAAAAAAAGTAAAAACCTCATACCAGCATATATAGAGTCTAAATTCTAAATTCATGTCAACATTTTTTAACGACTTTGACTTAGAAAAGAGATGAAAACTCGCACGATTTTAACAAGCGGTGTACATGTTCATCCCACACGATACGTCAGCTCCTCAACTGACGTTCTTAATGAGCCCGGACCACTCTTTTCGCTAAAGGAAGAAAATGCACGGTTATTATGCATAAGCACTTCGTTTTATGTTTGAAACACGTGCCAATTTTTTTAAAACTTATGTATCAATCTATAAGAAAACATATAGATCCCAAAAAACCATTGTGGTTAGTCTATCAACCATTTCAATAAAATTTTATTGAATGCAGATGTTTTAATAGATTGTATAAATAATTACAGTAACAGTAGAAGCACTTAACTTGTCTTAATTTAATTATATTGGAATCTTAGCTCTTTCAAAGTAAACGAAGAAAACATATCTTTGAATCTCTTTGGTCTGAGCTTCGCGAGACAATGAAGAAATTCTTTTCTTTGACTTTGTATTGTTGTAATGTGATAACTAGCTGACGTGGCCATTAGTGTCAAGTAAGCACTATTATTGTGATAAAAACTTAATTAAAACCTCCGCTCCTTTAGCGTTTAAACTTGTGTTTTCTAACCCCACATTTAACATGTACTGATTTTTGTTATTCCAGCGCTTTCATATATTTAAGACTAGCTCTTAGTCACGACTTCGCCCGCGTTAAATTAAAGAATAATAAGAGTATGACCTGTGTTGTTCATTAATAACGTAGCTTTTTAATGGTGAAAGTATTGTTGAAATCGTCCCAGTAGTTTTTGAGTTATTCTAATTCATTCAAAAATACAAATTCTTCCCTCAGTATAGATATAATTTTCCTTAGTTTATATATAAAAAGAAGTGTGCATAGTAATTGGAATCCGGAAAGGACGTTTAATAACTGGTACGTGTGTGATATTTATAAACAGAATTAAAAACATGAATAACTTATAAATTAAAATAAACAGAGTCATTTAAAGGAGACATCCGAATATTAAAAGTATGGTTTTTATCTAAGTAAATGCTTTGACATGAAAATCTCGAGTAAGTACTTTTAAATTTCTCAAAGCTAAAGGAAATGCAAATAAGCGAGCTGCCTCCGCCTTCAGTTTTCGGTTTCCTTTAATTTGTATTTTAAATGTTAGGTTTGTGGCTGCAGCGTGTAAATTTATTTAGCAGTATACTATTTACTCAATTCTTAGTACTAACTCAATGCAAATAACTTCTTATTGCATTCACTGTTATTTTTCTTTATTTCGCTACATTTTAGTGAAAAGTCGTTCAATTAAGTATTAAAATTAAATGTGGATGACTACAAAGATAGAGGTAGACCAAAGACATTGTGGCTGGAATGTGTAGAATAAGCTTTAGAAGAGAGTGATTTCTTTTTATTGTAGTGTACCATATAAGGTGGCAAACGAGCGAAAGGCCATCTGAATTCACCGTGAAAACGAAGCGATATTTCCCATTCCTATACGTCTCCTCTACCGTCAAATCCACTTTCCTTCCCCATCTTTTCCGTATAAGAAAAAGGTTGGAAAGGAAAGGGACTGAAATGAGGCCCTCGGCATCACACTCATCATAGAAAACGTTGAATTGCTCTTACTACACGACTGTCTTCTGTGTGGTCGTGGTATTTCACCATACCACCCGATCCATTTGTGCGAAGAAGTAAAGCGTAAAGCGGGCTCTTCCACTTTACTCTACTACTACGTGAATTCAGATATGAAGGCTGATAGAGATGTATGGTAGAGAAGCTCATACTATGCCGACCCTTCGTAGGGACAAGAGCAGATTAATGATGAGTGAAAGTACATTAAATGAAGTTTATAGGGTATCAAACTCGGAGCCACGGATTTCGTTTCTTGGCGAGTAGTGGAGTAAGATACTTAGCAATTTAATTTAAACTTCCAAGTACGCCCAACAACGTATCTACTGCAGTTTTTAATATACAGTTTCAAAAACATAATAACATGCATTTTCGGTAACAAATTAAATTCTCTTGAATAGACACAAACCTTGGGAATTTCTATTTTATTCTCCGCAAGCAACAAATGTTAAGATGTTCCCACGAAAACGGGCCAAGGTGAATAGCTATGCGGTCTATTTGTTTGCAAAGGTACAAATTTTCTAGAGTCTTAATGTGCTTTTGGACACAAAAACGCTAAACATACATGTAGCAAAACAAAACAAGACACAAACAGAAACCAGCATAAGCCAATCATCATCGCTAACTCACTATAAATAAGGGGTGACTAGGCCATAATCAACCACGCTGCCCCATTGCGGATTGGTTGACTTCACGCATATCATATAGATGAGGAATAATTATAAAACCTAACTAGTATGCTTGTACCTAAAATTAGTTTGCTTGTTTTACAAATTATTAACTGCTAACAAAACAGCTCTTATGTTCAGGCAAGCTCTCTGTACAACAAATTCCATTCGTCCGCTAAAACTTAGCTCGTAATTTCTCAAAGTCAGTATTCCGTGGAATCTGATCCTTAAACAAATATCCGACATAGCTCTCTTCTCTCAATGCTGCTTAATAAAGCAAGAATATTATAAATAGTGGACAGTACGACCTTTGTTCGGACAATTCGTAAGAAAACTGAGTAATAATTTCTATGCTACTAAAATTAAGTTTACTTAGTTTACTCCTCGATTTAATTCTGGAATTACTATTTCAGTGCAAATATAAAAATGAAACAATAAGGATAGCACTGCAAAGAAACAATCACTTTACATTTCTATCACTAAAGAGGTAATTTTTATCACAGGAGAAAAAAATCCGGTAATGTAGAAAAAACATACGATTCCAAATATAAAATCTTTTTTTTTATTTATTATTATAAAGTTATAACTCTAAAAGATTTAAAAAATCCTGTAATTACATGAACAAATTACACTTAAAAATAAGCGTTCACACAAAAAAATGTTTTTTTTTATCTTTTTCATAAATATGATAAAAAAATGCAATAATGTGTTATGGTATCTTTATTTTCTTGTAATATATTAATTAAAATAGCCTTGTATATCTTTCGTTTTTGGTGAGCATTGACATCTTTTTAAAAAAAAGTTAGTGCTTTGCCTACATGGGGCGTGAAAACATACTAGCAAATCTCATTCAAAATTTGTCGATAAAATTACGAATACTTTCTCGCAAATTTTCGTGCTAAGCTCTCAGATGTAATAAATTTATCGAGATTGTATTTTATTAATCTTTTACTTGATCACGCCCTAGAAAGGTTTGCTTATTACTGGCAGGATGAAACTCTACAAATCGGATGTACTTCTAAAAATTATCAAGAACAATATTACTTAATTATAATCGACTGAAACTGTTTAGCACAATTAACATAGAATGTGGATACAATTAATATCACATATTGCAGTTTAAATTGCCTATAACTGACTTAATACATCTATAATGAACATATTTGCATAAGGCATTTGGCCTTTTGACTAAAATACTAATAATCCAATACATTCAATCTATGCAATGTAGTTAATATTGAAGTTTCGATTTTGGTACATTATTCAAAATTCTATATATGTCGTAGGATGTCAGCAATTGAATAATTATTTCTTTAATAAACAGACCTATAATTACGACACGCTTTATTTTGACGCATTTTTGAAAAAAAAATGTGGTGAACGGTCCATTAACTACAAGATGACAACATTAAGAAAGCAAGGTTGTTATGGTAACGGTAATTTTGACATTTGTAATTGAGAATTTGACAAGTGTAAGCAATAAAATAACTTTTTCATAATTACATACTGATGAAGCTGCACGATAACAGTAGTCAATAAAAAACATAATTATCTATTGAATTTTATTTAATAGATCATTAAGAAAGAATACAGTTAAATATGTATTAGCTAAAGCATGAACAAAATACACATTTATTAATAAATTTTCGATAATTTAAGGATTAAGACACAAACAATAAAAATTATATAAAATACACCAAAAGATAAAAATGTTAAAAACTAACCAGTGCGAATGAAATTTTAACATTAAGAGTAGTGAAAAAAATTCTAATAACCACAAGATTTTTTTTTCGTTAATAAATGTCTTTAGTCAAAGACGTGACGTCATCTTTTTATAATGAAATATTTTAATCGTAAAATGAAATATTTACGGTCGAATACTGAAACGAAACTAACACTTCCCTTTTTAAGCGTTTAAACATTGGGCTATTTCTAGGGCTATAAGCTATTTATATATTTAAGATATATTTTTTTGCTTGAATATGCTTTGTATCAGGAAATACATACTGTTACGTTTTTTGATCTTTGAAGTTATATTTCTTTAATTTTGACACATGTATATATTTTATTAGTCTTTGATAAAACTTGCTACAATAGTGATGTATTATTGTTAAGTCAGAGTCATGAAAAATAGATGATTATATGAAAACTGAATAAATCGTTAATTCTCAACAATTGGTGTCAAAATCGGAGGCCCTGTGTTCTTACGAGTCTCGTAGGACGGCTCCGGCCGGGTCCGAAGTAATGATCAGTGGGGCGAAGCAGAAGTGATCCCGTGGCGTCCCACACAATGGCCAGGAGGAAACAGAGGGGTTAAGTGGGTATGCCCCATTATGGGGAGAATCCCACATAACTTCCGTTCCTGCCCCGAGGCACGGAGTATGCATAAAGCATTCCACTCAGGAAAAAAATGATCCGAAGTAATGGTGGTGCCACGACAGCGGCCACGCAACTGCAGACCCTCTCCGACTCCGCTGGCTG